>NC_087215.1:35876817-35919317 GCF_015104395.2 Macrobrachium nipponense
TTTGATGCTGCAAGAGATTTAGGAGAGATTTTTTGCACTTTTGAATGTGTACATAATGGCACTACGTTTGTTTTTCTGGATATTTATGTTCCGGAAATTGTTGGCCTCTTGCACAATACCCTTATTGTGTTTGTGGCAACTTTGCCAGAGATAGGAAACTTGATTAAGTTTCTGGTGGCCTGTGCCGAAGTAAATATTTATTTAGACACTTCAGATTTGTGGTTTTGTTGCAATGAGTTATGGCACACTGATGATTTTTTCTAGAATTCTTTGGCAATTTTTTGCCAAGTTTTTGCCCATTTCAGCAGTTATGCTAAACAGAGTTTACAGTTTTAGACAGTAACATTGAGCTCCTTACAGAGGCTTTTCGAGGTTATTTTACTGGCGCAGTTTTTTTGCAGTTTTTTTGGTGCAAATAGAAACCTTTGTGAGAGGAGATATGTGGGAATATTTTCGAGTGTATCAGCTAGATGTTTTGAGTGCATTTTTTGGTGACAGAGTTTCATTTTTGATGACCCTGCTTGGAGGTGTAATGATATTTTTTGGGTACTTGGTTTTTATTCCACATGTGGTTATTGGTGAAATAGAGGGGAAGATGGTGATATGTGGTTATTGGTGAAATGGAGAGGGGAATATTGCCTGAGTGGTATTATTATTAATATGGTGATATGTGGGTGGTTTTTGTATATTATTACTGTAGATTTTTTTGGAGGGCTGAGTTTTTCTGTGGCTATATTTTTTGGTGGTAATCTGTGGTTTTACGAGCCAAAGAGGGGGGTTTTGTGGTTTCTTTTGGTGTTGTGGCTATTGGGGGCAGGTGGCATTACTGCATTGTGGTTTTATGGAGGTGTTGTATTTTTATATTCACCAGTGGTTATTTTGGCGGTATATAATAATTGAATTGTGGTTTTCTGTGGTTTATCCCGTATAGGTGGTAACTTGGTTTTATATTCTTGGAGTAATGTCGTGGGGGAGTTATGTCTTTAAGGACAATTTTTTTGGGCACCTTTGGTGATATCCTGGGGATAAGTTTGTGAAATGTGGTTATATAGTGTCAGTATAGAATTTTGGGAGAATATTTGGAGAATAATGGTTAGTATAGAATATTTGGAGAATAATGGTTAGAGTAGAATATTTGGAGAATAATGCTTTCTGAGGTTGTAAGTCTGACTAGACAAATCTTTAGTGCGGGTCGAGCACATGAGGTGTTCACAGGTGGATTTTTGCTGATAATGCTGTGATGAGTCCGGTTGCTGACTTTTTTCCTTTGGAGTTGATTACTCGGAGATTTGCACTATTTTCGGAGATGTTGATTTTGGCATTCCACAGAGATGTACTACGTAAGGGGGATGTTTCCGGTGTTTTCTGGCCGATGAGATTTGTTGCAGTAGCAAATTCCGTAATGGTACATACTGCATTTTTGGGGAAAATGTTGGATTATGTATGTTTTTTTTTCCTCTCATGTGCATTTTGTGATTGGGAAAGTTCTCTTATTATTGTTATTTTTTTTTTCTTTTTTTTTCTTTTCCTACGAGAGATGTTGTAATTGGGGTTAAGCTTTAAATAGCATTTCTTTTTAGACAGGACATATAATTTGTCGGGGTATGTAAGTTAGATAGAAGGGGTGTTTGGCATTATATGTCATGGAGGTTAATTATATAAACAGTAAAAGGGTTCTTACTGATTTTGTGGGTTAATGAAATATCAGAGCTTGAGAGAACATTTTTAGTGGTAATTTGGGGCTGGTTTTGTTACTCTTTTTTTTTTTTTTTCGGGCTCATTTTCTTTTTTTATACTTGTGAGTAATGGTGAGTTTAAAATGTGAGGACAGTAGTCCGTAGAGTTTTTGTGATTTCTCATCTTGCTAGTTTAGGAAGGTTTGTGCTGATTTGTGTATGGGGTTGGCGAGTCTTTCTTATATTTTCTTTATGGAGTTATAGTTGGTCTTTTATATATTTCATTAATAGTGATTTATGATTTGGCAATCTTATGAAGTTCCTTCACAAGTTTTAGTTAGAAATTAGTTCAGTGGTTATATTAGTGGTGTTAATTGGGAAACGTTCAGTTAGTATTTCTTAGAATTTTTGAGGTCATTATTTGACAGATGTATGTCTAGGGTTAATTCTTCTTTAATTGACCGATGACATGACTGACATACTGAAACACCATAAACATCGTTCCCCTACGCCAGCAAGACATCCTTCAACTACTATAGAGATGTATGTTGCTGACATGCGAGAGAATCTACGAGTCTACGAGGTTTTATGGTGCTTTTGGACTATGGAAGTCGTCACTTGTCTTCCACTGGCAGACTTTTTCTACAGCGTGTTTCACGAGTCTGTGCAGCTGCAGACCATACACACACGGGAGCATCGAAAATTCAAGATGAGAAAATGTCTCTACAGTCAACTGTTATTATAGCCCGGATACAGGCTATTCAAATTTATTTTATATGATAGACATTGTACTGCCAAAGACGTGCAGTTATTGTGGTGTTTTTTGAGCCGGCCAATGAGATTTTTTATACATATAAGCTGTTTTATATGAGCTATGGCTAGGTGGCCGAGCATCTGCAACAAGGAATAATTAAGACAATATATTTAAGACACCGTTGTAAAGTGATGTGCTGTGACATTTCTGGAATGTAGGGTTCATCAGTTTAGCTTCTTGGAAACAGTGGCCTGAAGTGACAAGCCTTGGAAATGCTGACATACTTCCTCGGGTGGCGCGATGTCGAAGTTGCTGTCTAAGCAGATCAGACCATGTCCTGTTTCTATGCACGGGCAGTTGCAGATATGCCTTATGAATCTGGTTAGAGGCGGTTTCTTAGGCGTGAACAATGTGTGTGAGTTCATGCGTGTGTGCGAGCTACTTCCCTACATAATGAGAAAGTAAGGTTACCAAGATGGGAGATCGCTACAGGGTCGGCGAAGGGGCAAAATGGCTCCTGCAATATTATTTTTGGTGAAGTGTGTGAAATCTGTGTTGAATGGGTAAGCATACTTATTCTTTGGCCAAAGGTGTGGCTTGACTGTATTTTGAATATTATTTCCAAGATGTTCTATTTCATTTGACCTTTTTATTTTGCTTTTTAATCTTTTGCTTATCGATATGTTCTCCTGTCTTTTTATAGGCGATTCTAAGACAAAGGGGAGCCGATATGGTGACTTATTTAGAAATGGGAACTAAACTAATGTTTTGTGGTGTTACTAGACTATGACTATGCCCAGTTTTATGACTAAACTAATGTTAGTTATCTGGTTATCCCCAGGGTTATCTGTGTTATTTGGATTTTGAGTTCAACCTTCAATTTAATCATTTTTTTTAAGAACCTGAGTTATTTAGCTAATGCTTTGCTCTTAAATAAATGTATTTTTGTAGTTCATGAGTCTGATTTAATGGCCTTAGGTAATGTAGAGAGAGAGAGAGAGAGAGAGAGAGAGAGAGAGAGAGAGAGAGAGAGAGAGAGAGAGGGGTGAGAGAAAATGGATGTTAACCAGTGCCTAGCTGCACGCCATTGCTACCAACCCCTTTTAAGATTACCCAGGTTGGAACCTGGGTAATATTATATATATATATATTATATAGATATATATATATATATATATATATATATATTACATATTATATATGTATATATATATAATATATATACATAATGTAAAATCTACTGGTCACTTTTACCAGATACATTTGTAATTGTAATAACTACAATGCCCTCTTAACATCTCAAATTCTTCCAAAAAAAAGCGCCAAGAATTCGAGAAGTTAAGTGGGCATTGTGGCTATTGTAATTACAAACACACACACACACACACACACACACACACACACACACACACACACACATACCCAATATATATATATATTATATATATACATATTTTAATATTATATATATATATGTATATATTATATAATTAGATATATATATACATATTTATAAATATAATATATATATATATATATATATATAGTATTATAAATAATAAAATTAATTTAATATATATATATAATATATTTATAATATAGAGATATATAATATATATATATTTTATATATATATATATATATATATATATATATATATATATACTATATATATATATATATAATATACAGATATATATATATATAGTATATATATATATATATATATACTATAGATGAATATAAGATAGATATTCCTGAACTTCCATCTAGGAAGGTTACAGTAGAAAAGACAGACTTGACGCATGGAATTAGTTTCACAAAGAGATTTTTTAAAGCATTCATTCTAAAGTGTAACGGAAGTTTTCCAAGCTTACAAATGAGATATTAGAATTTTTATCCTGTGCAGTAGTGGTGGTATTCTATTTTGAATCATGACTGAATTTCCATCTTGTAATTATTCATCGTTCCGATTATTATTTTATGTTATTTCTTTTTGTTCCTACGAGGAGGAGGGAAATACGTAGTTCTGCATGTGGTGACCTTTAAATAAAAGTCTTTAACTGAATTAATATTTCTAGTTGATCTAGGATACTTCGATAAATGTCACACTCAAGTTTTATAAATCTCTCTTATTAATAACGAATTTGTACAAATGTATAAACATTTAACTCATTTCACTTTCATTGTGCATTAGAACACAGTTAAAGTTGAATCATACCATAGCAGACAATTTGAACGATCGAAACATCTGAAATAATTCATGATTTCAAATGACTACTGGTCAGTATTTGCAAGCGCTTATATTTTTTCGTCATAGCGTAAGTGCAATGCTGAGCCGATTCCAACGATTCTGTGCAGTCTGTTCCCAATGCAATACTACTTACTCGTGTAAGTATATTGTGTTTTAGGTTTACGTTGTCTCGCTCATAATGTGTGAATCACTATTCCCTTGGCTGTTTCCTAATTCATCCCTGTTCCAAAACCTCCTCTTAGTCTGTACAAATTAGGCTGCGTGCCATTAGTTCTGACTGAAACTATATGAATTACATGTAACCTCTAAGAAAAGTTCGGATCCTTCCTGGGTAGTAACCCCCACGGGTTTTAACCCGGTATGTATCACCCTATGCGGCGTGTTTAGTACAAGGCCGTTGAATATGGCCGTAAAAACATAAACAAAAGACTGTAAATATCATAAAGGTAATGACCCCAAGACATATTATTCCTAGATAGCGACCCGGGGTCACTATTTAGGAAAGATCCAAAAATTCCCTTCCCACTTCATAAAAAGAAGCCAAAGCATTTCCTGCTTAGTTACTGAATGTTGACATTCAAGCTCTGACCTCGGTTAACATTTTCTTTATTGATTTGTTGCTTTTCTGTTATTTCTGAAACTCGGTCAGGTTTTTCAAGAGATATTTATTTTCACTTTGGGAAGCCATCGTTCCATTTAGCTCTATTAGTAAAGCTGAATTGAACGGATTCTTTAATTGGAAATATTCTGCAAATTTTGAATCTGTTTTTTGATGTCATTGATTTTGCTTTTGGCAGTTGTTAAATTTCGTTTCATTTCGTCGATATCCTCAACGAGCTATGATTTATGTGAAAACCTGAAAAGCTTCGATATTTCATGAACATCATCTTTTTCCGAGTATCTCTTCGTCATTCGCTAATGGTCGTGTTTCCAACGTTTTTCACGTGTATTCCTGCTATTGATTGTGATATCTAACATAACTACACTGGAAATGATTGTGAGAGCATTTGTGATGTTTTCTTGCGGATTTTGTATGTTTCTTTTATAAGTTGAATTGGGCCTCATGGAAATGAGTAGAAAAAGACCGAAGAAAATAAAAAAAAGAATGAAATATGCATACTAGGTAAACACTACACGAACAGTTACGGCACCATTGCAATGACAAAGCCTCAACCCTGAATCTGAACCAAGAACGCTATGGCATTTTGTTCATCATGTTTATATTTGCTTTTCAAAACTGCTGGGTAAAGGGCGTCTTAATGAGACGATTTACAGTTAATGATGCGTGTCCCCTCTTTACCAAAAACCGAGAAGAAGAGTTAATTCTGGAACGATGATGTTAGACTGAAAGTGACGCACTCCTTAATGGTAACCCGAGACTCAGGTAGCCTCAGGTCTGTGCGTCGTTGCGAAACTCAAGTCCTCTCGAATCATGATGGGAATCGGAAACTTAGTTCCCGAAGCCTCGGCAACAATGAGAAAATAAGGTTAAATATTGACTTGTTAGTCATCTGATACTCATGTGGACTCCGGACGTAGCTGTAGTTTGGGATTCGCATTTCACGATACTCGTGTTTTATATTAATTTCCATTTAATTTATTCAATCATTTTTTCAAAAATGTTATTTAAAGCTTTGCCTCAACCACTTGCGCACTATTACAGTAATATTATAATGCTTTTCGAATTCATGTTCACTGCCAAAAAATAACAAATTTCTAAAACTTGAGTATTGCCGTGAAATGTACCTATTTCAAGGAATTGTTTCCTACAACTCATTTCGAGGGATATACTGATTTAATTCCATATAAAAATCAGTTAATTGGCAAAATCTTTCGATGCCCTCTACAGAGATTTATAAATAGAAAAAGTCATTTTTTTTATCACATACAATAAAGGAAACTAGTTTGGCAGTAGTATTAGTAGTAGTAGTTTATTTCTGAATAAAATCTAAAAAATAAGATATAGTGATAACAGTGTAACAATACTTGTTAGCAAGATTGGGAATGTAGTGAAGAAATAATCCTAAATCATATAAACTTCTCTCAAATATAAAATTAAGCGAAAAGTATTAAAATATCACTCATTTAAGCGCGATAACTTTTTTACTCTATTTACTGCAACCCAAATTAGTGTTGAAAGGCCATCTCCATGAGGACAAATTCCTTCTGTAAACAGAATTACTAAACAAAATCCACGGGAAAAGGTCGAAAATGGTCTCGCAATCATTTCAAGAATATTTGCTAAATATCAAAATCAGTAGCAGGAATACATTTCAAAACCCATTGTCAGATAATAGCTGTTATTACTGCACTGCTCTAATTGAAAGGAATGCCATTTAGAATTTTATGTGTAAATGTCAATGGGTCCAAAACACTGAAATCCAGTGAACACTTTTGGGAGATCACTCTCAAACAAATTATTTGATAAATGAAAATATATAGGATTGCCGATCGTATTTCATTGAAAATAAATTGCTAATGGTGCTGTGATTTATCCCCGAATATGTACACGGTTTCCTGTATACAATACAGAAAAATGAAGGAAACCCCTTGAAACATTATTCCGAAGCAAATTCATGTTTGTAGTAAGCCTGAAGGAAAACTTTAAATATGAACTTTATGCGAGCATTTCTTTAAAAACACGAAGGTCATTATAAATGTTGTTTCAAACTCAATCTCAAAAATGTTACACCGAAAAAGGCTAAAAAGTGAGAAATGGCGCTGAAGGCAGATTCCAGAGCACATGGAAGCTTTTCAGTGTGAAATTTCTGAAATCTGAAAATACTTTGAAACTATTACCTGGAATAAATAGTTATTAATGGAAAATTATCAACATCTAAAGAAATTCATCACCGTTCGTATAAATATATATGCTAACTTCTTGTAAAGGAATGCATTTATTCACCCTGTTCTGAGGGGTTTTAAATTGACTAATGCTTGGAGGGCGTAATCTTTCACGAAGAGAGTTTTAGTCGAAGATGACAGCATTTTTTTTTTCTGTGGAAGTTAATGGCA
Organism: Macrobrachium nipponense; assembly: GCF_015104395.2. NCBI lineage: Eukaryota > Metazoa > Arthropoda > Malacostraca > Decapoda > Palaemonidae > Macrobrachium > Macrobrachium nipponense. Next base: position 35,884,517 of record NC_087215.1, read on the forward strand.
CACTTGAATTCACGAAATTTCGTCTCTGAGAATTGGAACGACAACCCGGTATTTTCTTTTTAAAATCTGTCTATTGTCTTGCTCATTTCTAGGTTTCGGAATTTGTGTAACTATGAGGAGATGTTTCATAACACTATTATCATGTATTTAGTAATGCCGAAGAGTTCGGTTCTTTTTTGTTCCATGTAGGCCAAGCTATGAAAAATTCAAGAGGTTCTTTGTTTAGCACAACTGCATCGAAGCAAAGTAAAAGATAAATGTCAACTCGAAAATAAGCTATCCTGGCTGCACCTGGTATAGTAGGTGTATTTGTATGGTTGCAAAATAAATGTTTGATGAGTTAGGGGATTTGATCAATTATTTCGAAGGTGTGTGGATTGGTAGACCATACAGGAGGGGTCGGGATGTGTTCTATTTCCCCTAAATGGTTGGAGTAGTGACCCGTATTCGGATTAATCATTCACGGACGAATAATTCTCTAGAAGAATGGCATAGAGGCTGATGATAACAAAATTACAGTTACCTAAAACTAGAAGGAAGTCAACGGCTCATTTTATTGTTGTTTTTATGCAGAATCGCGTCCCACTTTTTGAGGGCTTAGGAATATTCGAGACACTGAGAAAGACTGTCAAGGTCAACAGAAGTATGATAGACTTTCAGGGGAACGATTAGATAAGGGCGGAGAAAGTTATCTTTGGACGAAAGATCACGGATATTGGGACCAGAGTGGTGAAAGATGCACGCCAGTCTCAAGGTGGTATTTCGGTCAAGAGGTAGTCGATACCATTGGCTAAATGTCAACCCCCACAATACTGCAGTGACTCGACAACCGGAGATTCTTTGCACTATGCAAAGGACTGGCGACCTTTTGCAAAACAACTAAATTGACTTTCAAGAAAAAAAGAAAGCTTATGTTCTCCAGAAATAGAGGAAAGGATTTTATCAATAAACGTTATTATAGAAACAAAGCAAGCTGTGTGGATATTTGTGAAATAACTAGGAATGAAAATGAAAATCTACTATTTGTAAATATTATCAATATTGCTATTATTGCTATATTTATCATAAAAATATATAGTGCCAAACAATGTGATTTTCAGGAAAAACATTATTGTAAATTTTTATGTTCATAGCATCATCATGGTTATTATAACGAAAATGACAAACAAAAAATGCCATGGCATCACAAAATGACTTATTCAAAATAGAAAACCTGTATGTGAAAACAAATAATACGAATCAGAAGAAAGTAGATGTGAATATAAATGAAATCTTGTAAATACACTTCTTATAATGTTTATATAATGTATCATTATAAATACATTTATGATCAAGAAGATTGATGTCTTCTTGATAAATAAAAATAGATATAGTTACAATAATTAGAAAAATAAGGGTAATTAAGGTAGCACAACAAAGAATAAGGTGGGAATGTATATCATGGAAGGCGTGGTCACCCAGCCCGAGGTCACAGGTCACCGGCTGGCGTGAGCCGGCTAAATGTAGTAGCTATGATAACCAATCAGCCAGGTACTGTAATCAGTTAGCGAAAGGTAATTGAAAGAGGGGAAGGGTGAGCGCTTCCACCTACCTAACGGGGTTGACAGAGATTAAAGAGGGCTGTCTCATAAGACTGCCCAGGTTCCCCGCGGTACAGTTAGAGTAACCAGCAAAAGTCCTACTATCTATCTATCTATCTATCTACCTATATATATATATATATATATATATATATATATATATATATATATATATATATATATATATATATATATATATATATATATATATATATATATATATATATATAATATATATATATATTATATATATGTGTGTGTGTGTGTGTGTGTACAACTCGTATGCTGATGAACAATTAAGATTGACCTTTCTTGTTCATATTTATTTCACGACGTCTCGTAATTTTCATATATAACTGCATCTTCAAGGGTTCTAAAATAGATAAAAACAACACATAATTAGCACAAAACTCAAACATAAATTTTTTACTCTTAAAATTATACATTTTTTAGAAATAAGATATATTTAAAATTCACAAAGTAAGACGTCTTATTGAACCAACCTTCCACCAGAGTAAAAGGCACATAAGTGGAAGGAAACTAGAAAATAAGAAGAGAAGAAAATATACCTCAAGACAAGAAATGGGAAGTGACTGTTGACCACTAGTTTAATAGGGGAACCAGTTGTTTGATCAATAAGGACTCAAAAATGGGTAATTCCTGGGTGTTGGGAGTTTGGCCGGTGATTTAAAAATCTTTATTTTTCATGTATGTTTTGCTGCATGTAGCTTGCACTCTTATATTGGAATGTTCCGGATTCGTGAATCCGGTGCCTGCGCGGAAACCGACCCCTCTATGACAGCCGATGTGTACCTTAAGTAGCCTGCATGTGTATCCGACGTGTAAGTCCCCAAATTACACCTTGGGCAAGTATATTTATATAAATATCACACAAGAGGACATGAAGGGCACAGACGATCCTTGAATTGAAGCAGAGAGCGGATGGTCAAGGGATTTTTCGGAATCAGGTTAACTTTTATAGTAGGAATATGCTCATGTGTTACCAGAGCAAATTTTCTTTTAAAACTCGACTATCAATCTGGTAGCCCAAGGTCGCTTCCCGAGGCCACCAGCGAGGAATCAGAGGAATTCATTTTTGGTGATTGGAAATTTATTTCTCGATATAAGCTGTAGGTCCCGTTGCTAAGAAACTAATTGGTTCCTGGCCAGGTAAAAAAAAAAAAAGAAAAAAAAATCACAGACGTAGGAGAAGCTGGCATAAAATTCCAATTTTGACACTATAATATATATATATATATATATATATATATATATATATATATATATATATATATATATATATATTAGGTAGAATAAATGCATCAAGTAGCGACGTTGTGAAAAACCTTGTGAACATGCTAATGACTAGTGATAACCTTATTTTTTGGATTTGGAGGGATTTGGCATATGCTTAATATTGTTACAATACATGTATTAAACTTTTGCTTGTTTTTATCTAGTTTTTTTCAAATAAAGCATTATTATTATTATTATTATTATTATTATTATTATTATTATTATTATTATTATTATTATTATTATACATCAAGCTACAACAGTCGGTTAATAAATCTTGTTTACTATGCCTTGGGAGCAACTTACACTGAAAGGGAATTATAAAGGAAAAATGCTACTTACCCAGAAGAATTCCATTGGATGTGAATCGATAGTTTTGTCATAATATTTTTAAAAATATAAAATCACACATGTGTAAGTGACAGAAATTCAGGAATACCCATGTGCTACAAACTTACAATTCAGCCATCATTGTAGAGATGAAATGGTATCGATTCTAAGAACAAACCCTGAATTCGACAGGTATTTATGTAGAGCAGAGCCCATATCAACTATTTTACGCTGCAAGCCGAGCTTTGTTTAGGACTTGCATAAGCGTAATAAATTTATGTATTAAAAAGGGAAGTTTGGAGGTCGCCAGCCGGCATTGAGACACTAAGTACCAGCAATAATGTATTTACAAAGGGCTTCTGTCTACAGTAACAAACAAAATGGAAAACAATGGAGGACAATTGAATTAGTTAATAACTATAATCAAATTCAGTTGAACCGCTGATTGTTGAAGCCGCGGGGAGCTTATTGTGGAGTTGGTCAGTTCGTGGAGGTTTTCAGCAAAAATATTCTCTCGCTCCCTGGAAGGGAAATTTACGACAATTAATCACTAGCTAACACACAACGATTCCCTAATCCACTCAACCATTCAAATATGTTGCACTATTACTTACACTGATTATTTGTACTAGTTGGCGTCACGATGAAGTCGTAGTCACATTCTGATATTCGTCTATTTGATTACAAGTAAATGCAGGATTTATACAATAGATAAGGCTTAAACATTATTGAATGGAGATTAACATACTATCATAGGATAAGGGGATCGAGACTAGGACGAATGCTGCCACGTGGTTAGGACCGGGAGGATGGGATAAGAGGAACGAAGGTTTGGTAGGTAGGATTTCTTTCTATATGGATAGGAAGGAAAGATGGGATATTATCAAGGGGAAGATGGAAGGATCGGTGAGGATATGAGGTTCTCATACAAGAGACACCTTACCTTGTAAGCACCTCAGTGGTGTGGTCGGTATGGTGTTGGCGTACCACCTCGGTGGCCGCGAGTTCGATTCTCGAGCATTCCATTGAGGTGTGAGTGATGTGTATTCCTGGCGATAGAAGTTCACTCTCGACTTGGTTCGGAAGTCACGTTAAGCCGTTGGTTCCGTTGCTGAATAACCACTGGTTCCATGCAACGTAAAAACACCATACAAACAAAACAAACAAACAAGTAATCAGATCACTGTTTAGCGTTGTTTCTAAACTAGGCGAAGGTTCGAATCCTGCCGGGGACGAAGCAGTTATCAATTGGAATTCCCTTTGAGTGTAAGTTATCCCCAAGGTATAGAACTCAGTTCCAGATATCCTTCATTCTTCACACTGTTGGAGTGTGGAACAGTCTCCCTGAGGATGTCTTCCAATTGAAACTTCAAAAGTTAGAGCGAAGATGCAGTGCATTACTATGCCAATACTATTCTCCTTGTATTTTGATACATCTTTATCTATTCATTAATTATTTCCCTTTACCTCCCCCTACTTTCTAATGGAACACCATGTTCTTGCGAAGCTTGAATTTCAAGTCAATGTCCCTTGTGGGCTTGTTCCATATGAATAGGGTTCATATGAAAATAATAATAATGTATTGGATATTAACCGATATTTGTGCAATAGTAATCGGGAAAATTAAGGCAAAGATTAGCCAGCAGTCCCCCAACTACTGACCGTTCGCCAGCCTTCAGTTTCAAATATGTTGGCCTAGTCTGCATTTAGTGTGAAGATGGTTTTATAAGGCCAGAGATTAGCCAGTGGTCCCCCAACTACTGACCTTTTGGCAGCCTTCAGTTTCAAATATGTTGGGCTAGTCTGTATATGGTGAGAAGAAAGTTCTTGAAGGCCAGAGATTAGCCAGTAGCCCCCCAACTACTGACCTTTCACGAATTCCTAGCTGTTTCAAATACTGTGGCCTATCTGCTTATAGTGTGAAGAAGGTTCTTTAGACCAGAGATTAGCCAGTAGCCCCCACTACCTGACCATTTTGCCAGTCCTTCTGTTTCTTTAGACTAGTTGGCCATAGTTACTCCTTGCATGGTGTGAAGAAGGTTCTTTTAAGGCCAGAGATTAAGCCAGTAGCCAACCCCCCAACTACTAATCTTTCGCCAGCCTTCAGTTTTAAATATGTGGGTCTAGTCTGCTTTTCCTGCTGAGATTTTCTGCATTTGGTGTGAAGAAGGTTCTTTAAGACCAGAGATTAGCCAGTAGCCCCCCAACTACTGACCTTTTCGCCAGCCTTCTGTTTCAAATATGTTGGCCTAGTCTGCATATGGTGTGAAGAAGGTTCTTTAAGGCCAGATATTAGCCAGTAGCCTCCCAACTACTGACCTTTTGCCAGCCTTCTGTTTCAGATATGTTGGCCTAGTCTGCTTATGGTGTGAAGAAGGTTCTTTAAGACCAGAGATTAGCCAGTAGCCCCCCAACTACTAATCTTTCGCCAGCCTTCAGTTTTAAATATGTGGGTCTAGTCTGCTTTTCCTGCTGAGATTTTCTGCATTTGGTGTGAAGAAGGTTCCTTAAAGCCAGAGATTAGCCCGTAGCCCCCCAACTACTGACCTCTCGCCAGCCTCCAGTTTTAATTATGTGGGCCTAGTCTGCTTTTCCTGCTGTGCTTGTCTGCATTTGGTGTGAAGAAGGTTCCTTAAGGCCAGAGATTAGCCAGTAGTCCCCCAACTACTGACCTTTCGCCAGCCTTCAGTTTTAAATATGTGGGCCTAGTCTGATTTTCCTGCTGGGCTTGTCTGTATTTGGTGTGAAGAAGGTTCCTTAAGGCCAGAGATTAGCCAGTAGTCCCCCAACTACTGACCTTTCGCCAGTTTTCAGCTACAAATATGTGGGCCTAGTCTGCTTTACCTGCTGGGCTTTTCTGCACTTGGTGTGAAGAAGGTTCCTTAAGGCCAGAGATCAGCCAGTAGTCTCCCAACTACTGACCTTTCGCCAGCCTTCAGTTACAAATATGTTGGCCTAGTCTGCTTTTCCTGCTGGGGTAGTCTGCATTTTGTGCGAAGAAGGTTCTTTAAGGCCACAAATTAGCCAGCAGTCTCCCAACTACTGACCTTTCGACAGCCTTCACTTTTAAATATGTTGGCCTAGTCTGCTTTTCTTGCTGGGCTTGTCTGCATTTGGTGTGAAGAAGGTTCCTTAAGGCCAGAGAATAGCCAGTATTCCCCCAACTACTAAACTCTTGCCAGCCTTCAGTTTTATATATGTGGGCCTAGTCTGCTTTTCCTGCTGGGCTTGTCTGCATTTGGTGTGAAGAAGGTTCTTTAAGGCCAGAGATTAGCCACTAGTCCCCCAACTACTGACCTTTCGCCAGCCTTCAGTTTCAAATATTTGGTCCTAGTCTGCTTTTCCTACTGAGCTTGTCTGCATTTAGTGTGAAGAAGGTTCTTTAAGGCTAGAGATTAAGCCAGTTGTCCCCCAACTACTGACCTTTCGCCAGCCTTCAGTTTTAATTATGTGGGCTTAGTCTGCTTTTCCTGCTGTGGTAGTCTGCATTTGGTGTGAAGAAGGTTCTTTAAGGCCAGAGATTAGCCAGTAGTCCCCAAACTACTGACTGTTCACCAGCCTTCAGTTTCAAATATGCGGGACTAGTCTGCATCTGGAGTGAAGAAGGTTCTTTAAGGCCAGAGATTAGCCAGCAGTCCCCCAACTACTGACTGTTCACCAGCCTTCAGTTTCAAATATGTTGGCCTAGTCTGCATTTGGTGTGAAGGAGGTTCTTTAATTCCAGAGATTAGCCATTAGTCCCCCAACTACTGACCTTTCGCCAGCCTTCAGTTTCAAATATGCGGGACTAGCCTGCTTTATCTGCTGGACTAGTCTGTATTTAGTGTGAGGAAGGTTCATTAAGGCCAGAGATTAGCCAGCAGCCCACCAATTACTGACCGTTCACCATCCTTCAGTTTCAAATATGTTGGCCTTGTCTGCATTTGGTGTGAAGAAGGTTCCTTAAAGCCAGAGATTAGCCAGCAGTCCCCCAACTACTGTCCTTTCGCCAACCATCAGTTTCAAATTTTTGGCAAAGTCTCTTTTACCTGCTGGGCTAATCTGCATTTCGTGTGAAGAAGGTTCTTTAAGGCCAGAGATTAGCCAGCAGTCCCCCAACTACTGTCCTTTCGCCAACCTTCAGTTTCAAATTTTTGGCAAAGTCTCTTTTACCTGCTGGGCTAATCTGCATTTCGTGTGAAGAAGGTTCTTTAAGTCCAGAGATTAGCCAGTAGTCCCCAAACTACTGACCTTTTGCCAGCCTTCAGTTTCAAATATGTGGGCCTAGTCTGCTTTTCCTGCTGGGCCAGTCTGCATTTGGCGTGAAGAATTTTCTTTAAGGCCAGAGATTAGCCAGTAGTCCCCCAACTACTGACCTTTTGCCAGCCTTCAGTTTTAAATATGTGGGCCTAGTCTGCTTTTCCTGCTGGGCCAGACTGCATTTGGTGTGAAGAAGGTTCTTTAAGGCCAGAGATTAGCCAGTAGTCCCCCAACTACTAACCTTTCTCCAGCCTTCAGTTTGAAATATGTTGGCCTAATCTGCATTTGGTGTGGAGAAGTTTCTTTAAGGCCAGAGATTAGCCAGTAGCCCCCTAACTACTGACCTTTCGCCAGCCTTCTGTTCCGAATATGTTGGCCTAGTCTGTATTTGGTGTGAAGAAGGTTCTTTAAGGCCAGAGATTACTCAGTAGCCCCCCAACTACAGACCTTTCGCCAGCCTTCTGTTCCAAATATGTTGGCCTAGTCTGTATATGGTGTGAATAAGGTTCTTTAAGGCCAGAGATTAGCCAGTAGCCCCTCAACTACTGACCTTTGACCAGCCTTCTGTTTCAAATATGTTGGCCTAGTCTGTATATGGTGTGAAGAAGGTTCTTTAAGTCCAGAGATTAGCCAGTAGCCCACCAACTACTGACCTTTGACCAGCCTTCTGTTTCAAATATGTTGGCCTAGTCTGTATATGGTGTGAAGAAGGTTCTTTAAGTCCAGAGATTAGCCAGTAGCCCACCAACTACTGACCTTTCACCAGCCTTCTGTTTCAAATATGTTGGCCTAGTCTGCATATGGTGTGAAGAATGTTCTTGAAGGCCAGAGATTAGCCAGTAGCCCCCCAACTACTGACCTTTCACCAGCCTTCTGTTTCAAATATGTTGGCCTAGTCTGTATATGGTGTGAATAAGGTTCTTTAAGGCCAGAGATTAGCCAGTAGCCCCCCAACTACTGACCTTTCATTAGCCTTCTGTTTCAAATATGTTGGCCTAGTCTTTATATGGTGTGAATAAGGTTCTTCAAGTCCAGAGATTAGCCAGTAGCCCACCAACTACTGACCTTTGACCAGCCTTCTGTTTCAAATATGTTGGCCTAGTCTGTATATGGTGTGAAGAAGGTTCTTTAAGTCCAGAGATTAGCCAGTAGCCCACCAACTACTGACCTTTGACCAGCCTTCTGTTTCAAATATGTTGGCCTAGTCTGTATATGGTGTGAATAAGGTTCTTTAAGGCCAGAGATTAGCCAGTAGCCCCCCAACTACTGACCTTTCATTAGCCTTCTGTTTCAAATATGTTGGCCTAGTCTGTATATGGTGTGAAGAAGGTTCTTTAAGTCCAGAGATTAGCCAGTAGCCCACCAACTACTGACCTTTGACCAGCCTTCTGTTTCAAATATGTTGGCCTAGTCTGTATATGGTGTGAAGAAGGTTCTTTAAGTCCAGAGATTAGCCAGTAGCCCACCAACTACTGACCTTTCACCAGCCTTCTGTTTCAAATATGTTGGCCTAGTCTGCATATGGTGTGAAGAATGTTCTTGAAGGCCAGAGATTAGCCAGTAGCCCCCCAACTACTTTCACCAGCCTTCTGTTTCAAATATGTTGACCTAGTCTGTATATGGTGTGAATAAGGTTCTTGAATGCCAGAGATTAGCCAGTAGCCCCCCAACTACTGACCTTTCACCAGCCTTCTGTTTCAAATATGTTGACCTAGTCTGTATATGGTGTGAATAAGGTTCTTTAAGGCCAGAGATTAGCCAGTAGCCCCCCAACTACTGACCTTTCATTAGCCTTCTGTTTCAAATATGTTGGCCTAGTCTTTATATGGTGGGAAGAAGGTTCTTTAAGGCCAGAGATTAGCCAGTAGCTCCACAACTACTGACCTTTCGCCAGCCTTCTGTTTCAAATATGTTGGCCTAGTCTGCATATGGTGTGAAGAAGGTTCTTTAAGGCCAGATATTAGCCAGTAGCCCCCCAACTACTGACCTTTCGTTAGCCTTCTATTTCAGATATGTTGGCCTAGTCTGCATATGTTGTGAAGAAGGTTTTTTAAGGCCGGAGATTAGCCAGTAGCCCCCCAACTACTGACCTTTTGCCAGCCTTCAGTTTCAAATATGTTGGCCTAGTCTGCTTATGGTGTGAAGAAGGTTCTTGAAGGCCAGAGATTAGCCAGTAGCCCCCCAATTACTAACCTTTCGCCAGCCTTCAGTTTTAAATATGTGGGCCTAGTCTGCTTTTTCTGCTGAGATTTTCTGCATTTGGTGTGAGGAAGGTTCTTTAAGGCCAGAGATTAGCCAGTAGTCCCCCAACTACTGACCTCTCGCCAGCCTTCAGGTTTTAAAATATTTGGCCTTGGCGTTCGCTTTTCCTGCCTTTTTCCTGCTGGCCAATTTTCCTGCATTTGGGTGCTGAAAGAAGGTTTCTTTAAAGCCTAGAATTATTTGCCAGTGAGTCCCCCAACTACTGACCTTTTCGGCCAGCCCTTTAAAAAAGTTTTCAAATAGTTTGGCTCCTAGTCCTGCATTTCCTGCTGGGCTATTGTGCATTTGGTGTGAAGAAGGTTCTTTAAGGCTAGAGATTAAGCCAGTAGTCCCCCAACTACTGACCTCTCGCCAGCATTCAGTTTTAATTATGTGGGCCTAGTCTGCTTTTCCTGCTGAGCTTGTCTGCATTTGGTGTGAAGAAGGTTCCTTAAGGCCAGAGACCAGTAGTACTCCAACTATTGACCTTTCGCAAGCCTTCAGTTTCAAATATTTGGTCCTAGTCTGCTTTTCCTGCTGAGATTGTCCGCATTTGGTGTGAAAAAGGTTCTTTAAGGCCAGAGATTAGCTAGTAGTCCCCCAACTACTGACCTCTCACCAGCCTTGAGTTTCAAATATTTGGTCCTAGTCTGCTTTTCCTGCTGGGCTAGTCTGCATTTGGTGTGAAGAAGGTTCTTTAAGGCCAGAGATTAGCCAGTAGTACTCCAACTATTGACCTTTCGCAAGCCTTCAGTTTCAAATATTTGGTCTTAGTCTGCTTTTCCTGCTGGGCTTGTCTGTATTTGGTGTGAAGAAGGCTCTTTAAGGCCAGAGATTAGCCAGTAGTCCCCCAACTGCTGACCTTTCGCCAGCCTTCAGTTTCAAATATTTGGTTTTAGTCTTCTTTTCCTGCCGGGCTTGTCTGTATTTGGTGTGAAGAAGGTTCTTTAAGGCCAGAGATTAGCCAGTAGTCCCCCAACTGCTGACCTTTCGCCAGTCTTCAGTTTGAAATATGTGCGCCTAGTCTGCATTTTGTGTGAAGAAGTTTCTTTAAGGCCAGAGGAGACAAAATCCAGTTTTTTATTTCCTTTGGTCGGTTAACTGCATCTGTAAAGAAAGAGAGAAAAAAAGATAGAAATATCAGATTAAAATGGTTGTTAGGAAAGAGAGAGCAAGGTTAGGAAGTAATGAACAAGATTTCAAGCACTCCAACAAGCATTCGTTCCATCTTTCATCCCGCATCCCGCATCCATACACATTCTTCCATCATACATGCATTCACATTCAAAAACACACACAATTGAGCGCGCTCAAAGTCAGACATCTTAAGCAATCATTCTCTCCATGTTACCCTCTCTCTTTATCCCCAACTTTCAATCTTCTTATGGTTAGTTTCTGAATAATACGAATTCCTCTTGGGCGACCCTGGAGTCTTCTCAGACTTGGAGGAGGAAGAGGATCATTTCTGGCTCCGAAGAAGAAGCAAAGTAGCGTTTCCGTAAAGAAATGGAAGAAATGGAACTTGGATTTCAAACCCTTTAATCCTTACGGCACACAACAATAAGAGAGAAAATTCCAAAGCAGAAAAGTCCTTGTTGAGTCCTAGAGAACCAGGAAGGAAATTGAGAAATTTTGCAGCTGGAGAGGAAGAACGAAAAACTGAGGAGGAGACTCCAAATCTCTCACTTACTGATGACGGAAGAAAATTCTTTATGAGAGATTTCCTTCCGTGGTGTGAGTTTCGGTAAATTCGATAAAACTACCGAAGTAGACATTTATCAACTGAAATTTGATTATAAATGAAAACAGGATAATCCAAAAACACAAGAACTGGCTGAAAAAAAGACGAACATTGAATTTTAAAATGCGTACAGTTTTTATATGATTATACTAAAAATGAATATGGTCAATTGTATCAAGACTGATAGCCTAATCTTTGAAACAAGATATATTTTAATTGACGGGAATGAATTCAATGTGCCTTATATAAACAAAAAAGTGTTATAAATGGTTTTTGTTCTAGTAAAGTAAGAAATTCATTGTCTCATAAAGAAGTTTGTGAAAAAGAAAATGTAGGTTATTTTATTTTGCGGTCAGTTTGAAAATTACCGATAAAGAATAGGAGGGAATGTAGGTAAATTGTTTTGAACTTTTATTCGGGTTGCTTTTGTTAGGGAGCTGAAGACCTTCGCACTGTAACGAAAGTCATTCCTTAGATGCATAAGTAATTAAGTTTGGCTCTGATTCTAACGAACCCCAAACGGAAATGAAAATATTTCCTTCCTTAACAGACTCTACCCGCTAGCTTTTGAAATAATATGATAATTGTGTGCGTGTGAGAAAAGAGAGAGAGAGAGAGAGAGACTTGATCACATACTAGCTTGTGAAGAGTGCATCACGAGACAGGGTGTTGCCTAATTTTGGCCAGATCTCGCTAGTTTTCATGAGTTTTAGCAGAAAAACGATGCCTTGAGGTTAGCAGGTTAGCAGAACGAGCATTCTATAAAAAAAATCGTTAAATGAAAGATTCTCTCTAAGTGAGAACTGCAAAGTTTGTTAACCGGCAACGTTTGAACTATGAACTAATATCCTATGGAAACCATACCATTAATAATTGTAAACATACATAAAATCGTAATAAGACTGTAATGACATGTCACAATGAAGGATTTAAAAATGGTAAAAATCTTGCTTAAATTGATGAGACTGCATTTTTATTACCTTTCGGAATAAGTGATCGTTTAAAGAAAACGTAAAGCAGGTGAGCCAACTTTATTCTTGGAAAATAGTATGTGAATCAACGCCATTCTCAAGGAGAATTTGCACTGATTTATTTTAATGGAAGAAAGAATCGTAATTTCTATTCAGTTGTGTATTTTAGGAAAAAGTTATGAATACTTAGATATGAAATTAATATGAAGTTAAGAAATAACTGCAAATGAAAACACAAATAAAAAATGAGTTTGTATCACGAAGACAGAAGTACTCCGTCGGTAGTTGTGTGTGTGTGCATGTATTTTTTTTTCTTTTTTTTTTAGCTGATAGGTAAGATTAGGGTGACCATTTATTTGACTTGCGAAAGAGGGACAAAGGTATATAGTAAGTGAACTTGCACTTATGTTGAGTCGTTATAAATTCAGAAGTTTAATACATAGGTATATTCAATTACCGGTGATGATAAATGAGTCTACCAATTAGTGTTTTTATTCAGACATTATCGCTGACATTTCAAGGTCTATCAATTAGTGCTTTTATTCAGATATTGCTGACATTTTAAACAGAAAATTATTCTTTTAAATTTTAAGGAAAATTACAGACATTATTTAAAAAGTTGGCGTATTTTTGGCTTGATTTGATCTTTACTAAGTATATTCAATAACAGGAAATGATAAATTAGGTTTATCAATGACTTTGTTTTTATTCAGACGTTATTTATTGCTGACATTTTAAACAAAAATTAGTCTCTCATTTTTAAGGACAATTGTAGTAATTACATAAAAAAGAGAGGCTGAAAGGGGGACATGAGGGCGTCCCCCCAAGACCGCAGTTTTTTTGGGGGATAAAGAGTCAAAAAGAGGGACTGTCCCCCTCAAAGGGGGCGTATGGTCACCCTAGGTAAGATGGGTGGGTGAATGGAGAGTGAGGGCAGTTAGTAGCTGGCTAACCATGGTAGGGAATAGTTTAGAAAGTTAAATACGTATTAGTAATATTAATGTCAAGTGTGGTTTATTCACAATTTTATTTGGGCAAGGGTACAATTTTTTTAACTAATGTTAACATAGTACGATAATGATTTTACATGGTGAATTGTACAGATTACATGTTTTATATTTTTTACTTAATAGTATAATCATATTAAACAAACGTTCCAATTTTCTAATTTTAACCTTAATGTTAACTTGATATAATGATTTTGCATTATATATACATAGTAAATTCTACATGTTACTTTTCCACAGGACATTTCTTAATAGTATAAAGGTTGAGGTTCATCTCGATGAATGTATGAAGATACTTTTCTCCATTATCTGTGATCTGTGTTGTTTAGGTAGTTTCTCTCTTCTGCTTCCGATTTTTCTTTTAACCACTATTGTATTGAACTAGTTTACTCCATATGTTGGTTGCCACTTTATATAATCTATGATTAATTGGTTCTACTTTGTATTTTTTCTGTATTTGTTCTATATTCAGATCGTCATCTTCATGATTGTTTCTCACTGCGGAGCTTAGCTCTTATTTTTTAATATTTATAATGCACTTATATCAGAAGTTGATGCTAAACACATGGGTATTGGTGTTTGTTTTACATATCGTTAAAACGCGTTTATGCTTTGAGCAAACCGATGAGTGCTGTGGTGAGGGAAAAAAGGATAAATTTTTTTAGCCAAAAAAAAAGTCAAAAGTTCACGAATTTTTTTTTGGTACCTAAATGAAATAGGAAGTGGCTAATTTTTTTTTTTTATAGAATAAAGTCATATTAGCCTAGAATGTAATTATATGAAAATATTTGGACAAAGATGGTATCAGCTGTTATATCAAGGGCCAAATCTAACAGTAATTTTTGACCTATTTTCACCATGAAAATTTCTTATAAAAATCGTTGTAACTATTATAAAATATGATATTTTTTCATGAAAATATACCACATAAGTCACAGATTCATAGGAAAACAGAATAGTATAGAGATATGCCCACTCACCTTTCGGGTATGTAAACAAAATGGCCATAATCCGCACCAACTTCGACTGCCAAATATGCCACCTGAACTATCTGACTTGCACTAACAAAACTATAAATTGAATTTGCTATGGTGAACCTATTGCTCTCCTTTTTTTTTTTTTTTTTTATAATACATGAGGGTGTATAGCCATTATTCCAGTTAGGCAGCTTTGTCATAAGATAATTCTCAGAAATGTTATTCTCTATCTTCATACAGTGTGTCGATGGTTTGTTGACATAAGCTGATGTAATCTGTCACCAGATAAGGCACAGACCCACTGTTCCCCTTCCCCTTTCACGCCCCCTCTCTCTCTAGTCATTTCAAGGTCATCTGCTTCACCTCTCACACACTCGATGTTTTTGCCATAGAGGTGTCAGAAACCTCTAAATTATCATCAACATCACTTTCTAATTCCATTAGAAGTAAGTTGATGACATCCATGCCCAGAGAATACTGCCTGCTGCCCATTGTTGATAAGAACTGCAAAAACATGCAAAAACTGAGAAATTGGCATTCAAAGGAAATTGGACCAAATGGCAATATAATGCATCTCAGCCACAACCAATGGCATGCATATGGTACATACACCATTCACCAACAATTTCCAATAATACAAAACATTACCAATATCAGCAGTGATAGACAGGAAATCACTTCTTAATAACTTTGCCTTTCGATCCCCCACACGTTAAAGGTGCGAGGGGGTCGAGCTCGACCCGAGCAATTCTCAGAAAAGGGGGAAGGACAAAGTCAAGGCAATCGCAGGTTCTGACATGATTGTAGTGTGTGTTCTGCTGGCCTCTTGCAGATCGATCACACCCAGATTTGAGATAGACGGTGATTTATGGGGAAAAAAAACATGTTTTTTTTTCAACGCTCCTCGGGTCATGCATGACCCGTCGCACCTATTCAGGGTTAAAAAAGTCATGCATGCACAAGTGACTCAAACACATACATAAATAGATATGTATATATATATAAGTATTTGTGTCTGTGTAATTGTAATAGCCACAATGCACTCCTAACACTTCTCAAATTCTTTGCTCTTTTTTTCGAAACGCTTGTCACCACAAAGCCTTGAGATTCAACTTCAAAGAAATATGAAGAAATCATGATGTCCGGAAGCGGGAAACGAACCCATGATACCATAATCACAACGAGGTCACCTTGCCGACCTGACCACGAGAAGGATGAAAGGCTAAACCCATCCTCTCCATTGTAGTCAAATGGGCAATCGTTTTTATTGCTTGTTAGACTGAAAAATATATGTATATATATATATATATTATATATATATATATATATATATATATATATATATATATATATATATATATATATACACATCTATATATATAATATATTCTATTCTATATATATATATATACATATATATAAAACTATAAACATATATGTAATGTATGAATTGTATATAGATATTTACATATATGTGTGTACAGATATATAAATATAAAATAATATATATATATATATATATATATATATATATATATATACGTGTGTGTGTGTGTGCGCGTATATATTCGTTTATATATGTATTTGAAACGCCAAGTCTGTGTTACTTATATCACCACAAAATTAATAAAAAACAGCAAGTAACATTTAGCTGTTATTTGATATTGATTACCACCTACCTCCATCCTAAAAGATGCATCGGCGAAATTCCTCGCCATGGTTAGAGGACCTGTCACACATAATTTCCTTTAAGCGCTAGGTTTTCTCAAGGTAAAATGAATTAGGTATTAACGGGTTATTTGTGGCCCCTTATGTGAAAGTACGAAAAATGGCACCTGTTGAGTTAATGACAAAATATCATGGTGTAAGTTTCAAGTTTACGTAAAATTATCCACCGTCCATTTTGCATAATGGATTTTAGGATGCGGCGCCGTCTTGGAACGCAAGTTTAAGTCGGCTAACCTACAGTAAATATATTATCACAAAATGACGTTTGGTTTCTGCTTATATATATATATATATATATATATATATATATATATATATATATATATATATATATATATACTATATATATATATATACAGTATAGATATATATATATATATATATATATATATATATGTATATATATATATATATATATATAATATGTATATATATAAATATATATATATATATATATATATATATATATATGTATATATATATACATATTCTAAAGTAAATATATTATCACATATAAAATGAAATTTCGTTTCTGCTATATATATATATATATATAATATATATATATAGTTTATATATAATATATATATATATATATATATATATATATATATATATAGAAAAAAAAGAGAGAGAGAGAGAGAGAGAGAGAGAGAGAGAGAGAGAGAGAGAGAGAGAGAGAGAGAGAGAGAGAGAGAGAGTATTCTAAAGTAAAAATATTTTCACATATAAGTGAAGTATCCTATATGCATATACGCCAATTTGCCATACAAAAATTCCGTAAATAAAGTGAAAATCATTGTTTATTATCCACACTTTTCCTTAATATTAAAATTACCGAAACGTAACAAGGTGGTATTTTTGGCAATTTGAATAAGCATTTATGAAATAAGCTCAAACTGGGTCTGAAAAAATAGTTGTGTTGACACTGAGATACTAAATGTACAGGCAATTTAGGTTATTTTAGGTATTCGTGCGGAGTTCTAAGAGTTATTTCTACGATTTGATCAAAAGTACTTAGCCCCCTTAATTTGATCAATAACTTTAGTGCCTTAGTCCTCCTTATGGTAATACAAAAATAATGATAACATTTATTATTATCATTGTTATTGTAATTTTAAGACGATTTACTTCCATGAGTAACACCGGAAAAGCTGTCAACTTGCTGTGCGAATTTTACAGAATATGAAACAGAAAAAGAGCTAAGTAAAGAGAAAAACAGTATATACAAAGAAAAACAGCTCTTACGGATGCTGCAAATGAAACAACCCCATGCCTGGTCTATATCTGGCACCCTTCCAAAATAATCGATATATATATATATATATATATATATATATATATATATATATATATATGCTATATATATATACACACACACACACATATATATATATATATATATATATATATACATATATATATATATATATATATATATATATATATATATATATATATATATATATATTATATTTTTTCAAACACGTAATTTCACGACGAAGGAATGCAATGGCATTTGTTCTGGGGCTTACTGGTTTGGTGGCGTCATACACTGTAACGAGATATGGATTCTAATGCTCTGTAAAAATTAATATGGTAGTATCTAGATACACTGGCACTAATTACCATTCCTTTTACTGGGCATTTTTCACTAGAATATCAAGGTCTTGCGATAGTGCCTACATCCGGAGAGGAAAACATTGGAAGCCCAACAAAAATAGCACAAATACCACATTTACAACCTAATCACTGTAAAAACAGGAATGGTATATGGAGCAATAATGTATGATTAGTATGCTAATTAAGTTATACACGCCATTTCTGCAAAGCAAGCTGCCACTTTATTCTTTATTGAAAAAGACTAGTAGTTGTAAGAACACTTAATTTTCATGTTTCCAAGGTCAGCGACTTTGTGGATACGAAGTCTATAGACAACAAAGCCTTCATAACACTAACAATTGAAATACCAGATGTACAGTCAAGTTCAAAAGTCCGTCGACACACTATGGAACATAGAGGCGCTAGTCTCGCCGTCACCAGGGTGAACTTAAGAGTGGCCGTTCTTTGCTAGTCCCAGTTGAAATAGGTAGAGTTAAGAGAGGAGGAGAAGCCTGGTTTAAAATACAATTATTATGATATTTTGTCCATTCTTGTATGGCATATGCAATGATAATCATTCCCCATATTTCTAGTGCTTGGATAGATTCACAAGGTTGATATGTACAGTGGTGCTCAAATCTCATGTGACATGATTATTTTTGTATCGTTCAGATTCTCAGACTCAACGTGACATTGCCAAGTAGTGTTAAACTCTTTGTTTTATTTCTAATGTCATACATGTTGACAAGTTTGTGAATTCACAGCTATCCCTTTTATGCATTGGTATGATTCGTAAGCTGTGTGATTGGAACTGATTTTTTTTCTACGTTGTTTATTTCAAAGTGCGGTGTGACAAGGTTAGCGGTGTCATCAATGAAAGCACACTTAACATGCTCCTCGGACTGGTCAACATAACTACGTCTGCAGCATTATGCAGTAGACCTAATAAGCTCAACAATCATAAAAACATTTTCAAAGTAGGAATATGAATTACAACCAGTTTTCTTTGAATGTTGTTTAAGCTGCCTGTATGTTGCAAAATGTTTCATAGGCCTAAAGAAATAATCTAAGTCTTCTGAGATGTAATCTGCTACTAATGAATTTATTTGTAGAGATCACCTGTTCTGTGAGGGATACAATAGGAATATGAAATACAACCAGTTTTCTTTGAATGTCGAAGTTTTAACCTGTGTTTAAGCTGCCTGTATGTTGCAAAATGATTTTATAGGCCTAAAAATATACTAAGCCTTCTGAAATATAATTTGTTACTAATGTTTTTATTTGTAAAGATTACCTGTTCTTTTAGGAATAAAAGATGGAGAAGATGGCTATTAATCGAAATATCATAAGTATTAATATCAAGGCGTATGGAACACCTGTTTTTCAACTGGTTTAAAATATTATTTTCTTAAAAGTCCTGCTCGCTTTTGTTGTATAATTCATTCTTTCATAAGGTAACTTGAAGTGCAAGAATGTGTAGATAACCTCATTTGCTTTCTAGCCAGAAATGATTAATAGAGAGATGTGGCTGTTAAGTGTAAAGTAAAGAACTCTAACACCTAGGCCGAGGAACAATATCTTGGTTTTGACAAAAGAATAATTGCATCGGCGAATATTTGCTGGTATGCCATCATTTTTGAAATATTTAAGTATTATAACAAATAATTATGTATGAAAGTCCAAATATTTTTCTAACACGTATAAAGTAAATGTTTTTCAATATAATTTCCTTGTCGCTACTCATTGTAGACCTACTTATGTTACACTGGGTGGTTGTTGTTGCACCGACACTAATATACGTCACACACGCTCCCCCTCACACGTTGATATCGGTGGGGGCATTCTTCTTTTGTATATACATATTTACATTTTTTTAGCAATGATGTGTAAAAGCAATCAAATAGGACTATTTAAAATTTTATGCTTGCTTTGAAAGCATTGTTAATGTTATGACAATTTTTTCGTTTTTCTATTTAACATGAACTGATGCTTGATGACGACTTCATTTTGGTCAAATGCTTCAGTGATGTGTGAACTAAAGTTTTGAAAATTTTTCGAGAGTTTTTCTGAAATTTGCTACACGTGACATTTTCGTACAGTTTTGAAATATATGACAGATTTCACTCGTATGAAGCATATTATGGCCTTATTTTATGCAATGATCGCGTTTCCGCATTGAAATCATAGATAAATATGGAGCATGCTAGGTTGCCAGTTAGTGAATTTTGAACGAAATCATAGATAAATATGGAGCATGCTAGGTTGCCAGTTAGTGAATTTTGAACGAAATCATATGGAGTCATGTCGCATGAGATTTGAGCATCACTGTAATTAGATAGATATTTGCTCGTCTCTAGCAGCTCTCTCTTCAACTAAGCTTACACTTTCAAATCGACACCATTACTCAAATCCAGTGTCACGGAGAGAAGGGGCAGTTTAGATGGGAAAAACCAGATAAAGGGCCCGTTAATATGAAAGATCTTTAAATGATAACGAGGAAGTACCATCATTAATTACATATCATCAAGATGGCAAGTAAAAAAAAACTCTCGGTGTAGAAAAAGCTTTATTATATAATACTTGAAACAATGGCAATTGATTCTTAACTGGCGATTTTTTAAACATTTCGTTTTGCCTCACCTTTTCAATAACTGTGTGGTTATTCTTCTTCGTGAAAGGAGTTTAACCTGCTTATCATTTAAACTTGTGTTATCTGTTCCTTTATCACATACTGTCCTCGTGTCTATATATTGGATCCTGTTAATATTTTTTATCCATCGAAATCATTGATGTGTCTTTTTCTAAGTTTGCAAGCTCAGCAATTTAAAACTAATGATGTAATGAAATAAACGTTCCGCTACACATACCATTGTTAGAACTGTGTACATTTGGCCTTACGTCAAAAGAATATAGAGAATGGACAAGAATCTTCCCACCACAAATACCAAAGCTAAATAGTCTGAATCATTTGGATGAAATTGAGAGTTGAAGAAAACTTACCAGCCCGAGAAATTCTGAATGGTATTTGGTTTGGGTATGAATATTCGATATGATCTTCCAACAACCAATATCGATGCAGTAAATGTTTTTGTCATTGGAGATTAATGCAAAACTACAGGTACATTTACAGCAGTTACGTTTGATAATTTTCTGCTCTCGTGAAAAGTGAAGCCATTTCAGAGAACGTATATTGCTTCTGTTTAATGACTTAGGTATTGGATGAGTGGCGAGGGATGGCGGGACATTCCGGAATTTCAGATCATGGATTATGAGTTTTCGGCTCCATAAAATATGAGAAATCGTGCGCATTTAATACCTCGGCGAAAAATACCTTAGCAAACTCTGTTTTATGCACCTGTTCTGCTTTTATTTCCCGATCGGTTGTTTTCGAAGTTTCTCAGATTCTTGCACGAAATTCTTGACTGCAATATTTTTGTCTTTCGGCTGTGCAGTTCTTTGGGTTTGTGTATTATTCGCATGAATGCAGCTTAGGGGGTTCGTATTTTATATATAAATATATATATATATATATATATATATATATATATAATAATATATATATATATATATATATATATATATATATATATATGTAGAATGTACGAAGTTGACTTACTTTTCAAGATATAGACTGTCTTACGTATACAAACACAAGTGCGGCCGTTGCATACACGCATTTTTGTGTGTATATACGTAAGACTGTATGTATCATGACTGTAAGTAAACTACGTATATAATACACACACACACACACACACACATATATATATATATATATATATATATATATATATATATATAGATAGATAGATAGATAGATATAGTGACTGATGCTACACAAGTATTAAGCATTACTCCAGATAAAGCCAAAGTGGCAATATGACCAGGGTCTGCTAGGATGTCTACCTCCAGATGCTTGAAGTTTTTAACCTATACAATATCCATATTACTCAATGCGCTATATACTCAAGAGGCATGTAGTCTATTATAGACATGGGCATATATCCTTTGGGTATTCCAGTACTCAGTAAAATCATACAGATGCAGAGGGAGACAGAAACCAAAGGAACTTGCATCATTACCCTGCTCGCCAATTATGGACTGAAGGTCTAGAAAATTCTCTCTCATGTAACTCTTCAATTTCTAATTTAGCGTCATTGGAGAACGTAGTGAGTTCTCACCCATTTACAAATTGCAAGTTTTCTCTTCTACATTGATGCTTAGTTTCTTTAAGCCCATTTTCGACCTAAAATCTGTTATCTTCAAACGATATCTTTCTTTGTATGTATTTTACTCGTCGAAGCTTTCCTTTTTTTTTTTTTTTTTTTGTTAGTAATGTGTAAGTCGATGACCTTTAGTTCTTGAGACAATCACTTTTCGTGCTTGCCATAGTCTTGGTAATTAATGCCGCCAGTAGTGGACAGAAAAATAGCGAGTATGGAGTAGTTCAGACACCTCAGTAGATGATTTCCTAAAACTGTTTCGGTTAATGATAATAAATAATAAAAGCATGAAACCACAAATCATTGAACAAGAACTTTGTTAGTCGGTGAAGAGTAGTTATTAGAAGTTAGCACTCTACTGGAGGAAACAGTTTCTCAGTTGACAAATAAGTAAATTAACCTGGGCCAAAAAAAAGTGCAAAGGCTAAAGGCAAATTAGTATTTATGTCAGTTAGGAAAAGTAGACTAAAGATTCAAAACTATTTATAACATAATACCTGTAAAGTATGTTTTAAATCCTTAGAAATCAGGGGCCTTTAGATGGGGATATCGATTACAATCACACGAAAACACTGATACTGAGTTACTGCAACTGCGAAATTACTTTCACTTCTAACTGAGCCAGTATATACTATATCACTTCCATGATATTTGCACGAGCTCCATTCTATGTCGCTTCAGTTGTGGTAAAGCTATTTTTCTGTGTAATTTGACATTTTTAAACGAGTGAAAATGTGTGTTCTGATATAACTTGTTGCTGACATTTTTGTGCAATCCTTGACTTCGGTATGGTTGTAATTTCTGGCTCCGAAGATGTAATTACAGGTTTTATTAAAATCTTTGATTAATTCTATTTATAAATTCTTTTATAAATGTTCAAATTGAATTATGTTTTTATTCATGAAGATAATGAAACCATTTTTCTCCCCTGACTCCCTTAAAAATAATGCTGGGTTGTTTCTTCAATTAAAACTTTAGGTAAAGCCCTCAAAGTGAGTCACAATAAGTCAAAAGAATAGTCGTTTATAATTCGCCATTTCTTTATAAAGAGAAAGGAAACAAGGGGAAGCCTATTCGGCTATTCAGAGCATCAACAGGTGCACAAAACAATACAAAAACTATACTCGGTTTTTTTCCATCTGTCCAGCCGTCTGTGGTGTTTGTGTATGGTAACACTGCGTCCGGGGCTTTAGATAGTCACATTCAGCTTACATTCAACAATAATAACAATATCCTATTTCGAATATTAACGGTGTAATTCGCATACAGTAAATTATTAAAACGCTTTTCAGTTGCAAATGTACACCCAAATATCCTTTTATTTACCTAAAATTTACACATAGCGTAACTCTTTAAAGCCCGGGAAGCAGTGTTACCATGTGAAAACACCACAGACCGATGGACAGATAAAAAAAACAGAGTATAGATAAAGGTTATGACTCACAAGCGAAACCGATTGATAAAATTACATGAGGGAATCTCGGAAAAAGCACGTATGATGTTTATCCAGACGAAATGCACAGAAAATGAGAAATTTAATTGTATTAACAAAATCAGATTTACTTTTTAGATGTGAACTTTTAAAGCGTAAAAAACTACCTCAAAAATATAAGCTGAAGTGAAAAATAATGATCGAGTATCTCTCAAAATAGACATCTTAACACAAACAAGACATGCAATTTCCCTGATACTTAGCTTTGATCTCAATAGAGCAAAACAGAACGCTTCTGATTTTTGACTGAAGGGTTATTCAAACAATAAGTCCAATACACGTTTTTATTATACATTTTTATCCTTTTAAAGTAAAATGGCTCCAGTGAATGTTAACCACCTGGTTCTAAGCAAATCTTTTGAGATAATTTTTAGAACAAGTACACATGCGGGCCCCCACAATTCACTTGGTGCTAGACGCATAATACAGCAGAGAGGTCAAATGAGAAACTGTATTCTAAGTGACTCCCCTAATCGATCAACCTCTGTTAGAAATCTAACACCACTTTTAATTCTTGCTATGCGAGGGCTCTGATTTGTGTGTGTGTGTGTATATATATATATATATATATATATATATATATATATATATATATATATATATATATATATATATATATATATATATATATATATATATATACGTATATATATTCTTAAATCCAAGGTAATAAGGTGAGTGAAAAACTGGGGACTTGGAACAAGTATTTTCGTAGTATATTCTACATTTTCAAGTTCACACTGAATATAATAGAAGTTGACAGACCTTTATTTAAATACAAAAACAGTGAGGTGTGGGCGGGGTTACAGTTTGTTATTTAGCAAAGTGTTCTTGAAATATATATATATATATATAATATATATATATATATATATATATATATATATAATATATATATATATACATATGGTATTAAAATATATTTTCTGACTGCCTAGTGACATCTATTACGTGATTTACATTAGTCACAGAACTTGAAGAACGTACAGCTTGACACAGCAGTGAGGAAGTAAGAAACACTGTCAAGGTATATGTGGTGCATTTAGTTATGATTCAAAGGATCTTTAATTCATATAATATATATATATATATATATATATATATATATGTATATTATAGTAGATATATATACAATAATATATATATATATATATATTTACATATTAATGACCCCCTAATACATACCTTTATAGTATTCATACTTAATAACAACCGTTATAAGCTATAAGTTCTTCATATATTGTGATTAATATAAATCAAGCGATATGAATCAATAGGTAAGAAAGAAAATATATTTTAACCCAAGGTTAAAATATATGTTGAATGCGTTAGAATATTTCTAATTTGTTTTGAATTTCTTGGATAAGTGTAAATATACTAACATATGAAGTAAAAATTATATCACCAAAGAAATTAAAAGTCACCTGTCGGGCTGCTGCATATTCATATGAAATTACTTCTGTACAGCTGTGCTCAGAACTGATGTTACATGACTTCATAGGATTTCGTTCAAAGTTTATTAACTGGCAACCTAACATGCTCCATATCTATCTATTATTGCATACAATATGTTTCATAAGAGTGAAATCCATTATATATTTCAAAACTGTAAGACACTATCGTGTAGCCAAATTTTGCAAATAACAATTACGAAACCTTTTCAAAATTTTCGTTCGCTCATCGCTAAAGCATTGACCCGAAAAAATCCATCATCAAACCTCAATTCAAATATTAAATAAAAATACGAAAACATTTGTCATAACATTAATATTGCTTCCCATGCAATCATAAAGTTTGAAATAGTCCTATTTGATTGTTTTTACTCCTCAAAATTGACAAAAATGTAAATAAGTAAGTACAAAAGTATAATACATCCACCGATATCAACGGGTGAACGAAGTGTGACACAGCCATTGGAGTGGTGTTGCATCATGACCCAGTTTTGACCCACCTGGTGTCACATAGGTCTAAAATGAGTAGCGAAAATGAAAATTTTTTTGAAACCATTTATTCTATATTTGTTAAGGGAATATTTGGATTTTCAAGAAAATAAAATTATTTAAGTTATATTTCTTAACCACTTAAAAAATTATGGCTTTGTAGCGAATATTCACCTATGCAATTATTGTTTTGTTAAAGCCAAGATTTTATTCTTAGGCCTAGGTGCTTTTGGTTTCTTTTATGTACTATAAATACATTACACTTAGTATTCACATCTCTATATCAACAATATCTGCCCAGAAAGCATATGAGGTTATCTACACATTCTTGCACTTCACGCTCCCTTATGAATGCATAAATTATAACTAAAAGTGAGCAGAAAGACTTTTTAGGAAATAATATTTTAAGCCAGTGAAAAATATAGTGTTTCATAGGCCTTGATATTAATATCAATAGATATTTCGATTAATAGCCATCTTCTCCATATAATTAAAATCATCATATTTTATTCTTTAGTAGCTGACAGAGATTAGATCTTAGAAGGCTTAGATTATTTTTTTAGGCCTATATATCGTTTTGCAACATATAGGCAGCTTGAACACATCCTAAAACGTCAACATTCAAAGAAAAATTGTTGTAATTCATATTTCTAATTTGAAAATGTTGTCACATTCGTTGAGCTTATTAGGTTTGTTGTTATAACGCTGTAGAGGCAGTTACTTTGACCAGCCAGAGGAGCATATTATGCGTGCTGTCATTGACAGCCACTGCTCTGCTAAGCTTATCACTCCGTGCTTTGAGCAAAGTAATAAAAAAAAATTAGTTCAAATCATATAGGTTACGAATTTTACCCGTGCATAAAAGGGATCATATTTATATAACCATTGCAAGTCGCAAGAAATCACAGCGCAATTCTTTTAGGAAAATGGCAATATATTGCAAAGCTTCTTTGCTCGATGTTTCCTCAGTAAATTCCCACCTTTTGCCCCTGTTCAGGGAATATTTTATACTGCCCACGGTCACCTAACAAGGTGACAGCTTCGAGGAGGTTGGCAATATTTTCCACTAATGATAAACTTGAAGCTGAGTAACTGTACTCTGCGAGGGAGCGACCTCTAGTGGACGGTTTTTCCTCTTCGACAAAGTTTCTTTGTACTCTACATACATATATACATGTATACTTACACACACACACACACACACACAGACAGATATATATATATATATATATATATATATATATATATATATATATATATGATAGTATGTATATTATATATCGTCGGCGTTTCCGCAAACCGTTGAATCACACATTTCGGGCAAAATGAATTATTACTACCACCACAAAAACAAGCATACTTTGATCTTTGATATCACAGTCTTTTACGTTGATATCTCAAGTGGTTTTCGACATATAAAATATCAGTACTGTCTAATATCATCATTTCACACTAAATTAGTTTTCACAACGTGACGAATGTTCACTTCGTTTCTTTGTGAAAACGTGAGGCTTCTCGAATGCGCACTTTCTTTTTTTCACAAAGTGCACCATCGTTAATTAAAACTATTTGGTTACTCTGTATGATAACTTTTTATATTCATATTATATTATACTCATTTATGTGGAACAACTTATATCTGATTATCCTAAACGTTACGGAGTCTGCTGTTCAATTTTAGGAAAGATTTAGTAACAGAACTATAATGGAAAGTAAAAAACTATATATATATATATATATATATATATATATATATATATATATATATATATATATATATATATATATATATATATTATATATATATATATTATTTTTCTTCTAAAAATCCAGAGAATTTGACCTTTAGCTGGGATGAAAATGACCATGAAAATGCATTGGAGCTGAACAATTTGAAATTACTTGAGCAAGAAAAACTGAGAATTGGACTGTCAATCCAAATGTGGTGAAAACCAGACAATAAATGGAGAGGAGTTAAGCTGGTATCACACTAGTCATTTCTTGCTTGCGGTTTTGGCCAGCATCCAGCCGATGCTCGCGAGCAAAAGTGTTGTATCGTCACACTAGGACCACGTGGTTTCGAGGAGCAGTAGGAAAAAATAAACAAACCTGATCAGCTGATATCATTATGGCGCCCAGGAATTGTCGGACTGTTGCAAGATGTGCTGCAGTGATGTGTTTTCTCGGAATCTTACGTGAATGCAAGAGTAACAAAAAACGTTTGTGGTTTCGAGAGTGGCTCAGGAGAAGAGAAGCCAAAGGTCTGGGAGTACTTCCTATCAGCAGCAGCTATCTTGTTTGTTTACAATACGCGGTCACTCGCGGTTCGTGGCTCGCTGCTTCCCGTTCAGTCAGGAAGCAAAAATCTCGAGCTAAAAGCTCCTGGTTTTCCATTTTCGGCAGCAACAGCTCGCTGCTCGAGAAAAAAAGGCTTAGTGTGAGGCCTCCTTAATACTTGATTTGGAAGAACAGCAGTCCAGCGTTTGTGCGCCAGATGTTGACGATGATATACCCTTGTCAATATTAGACAAGAAAAATACCTCAAATGACTACGATTCTGAGGATTCTAAAATAACACTCACTACCATCAAAAAGAATCTTGAGACTGACAATTCTCCCATGGATGTTTCCGATATACTTGGTTCGAAATGTGATTCAATCAGTGATTCAGCGTACTTGCCGAACAGTGATGACTTCATACCCGAGGATGAAATATCACAAATTGGTATAATTATGTGACAGTAAAGATTGTATGAGTGATGTGTTTGCAGCTTGTGCAAGGTCATTGAAGTTCTTGTCCCCTCTCCAGGCTTGCTTTCGCAGTCTGGCAGGATACCTGCCTTCCTCTGAGGAAGCAGGCTCTGGGTCGGACCCTTCCCTTCATGGCTGCCCTCTAGAGACTGGGGAACCTTGGTGGCTTTTGCGCCTCATCCTTGAAGTTCTTGGGCCCTCTCCAGGTCTGCTTCCCCAGCCAGGCAGGATACCTGCCTTCCTCCGAGCAAGCAGCCTCTAGGTCAGACCCTTCCCTTCAAGGCTTCCCTCTAGAGACTGGCGAACCTTGGTGGCTTTTGTGCCTCATCCTTGAAGTTCTTGTGCCCTCTCCAGGCCCTCTTCCCCAGCCAGGCAGGATATCTTCCTTCCCCTGAGGAAGCAGCCTCCAGGTCGGACTCATCCCTTCATGGCTGCCCTCTAAAGACTGGCAAACCTTTGCCTCTAAAGACTGGCAAACCTTTGTGGATTTTGAGCCTCATCCTTGAAGTTCTTGGGCCCTCTCCAGGTCTGCTTCCCCAGCCAGGAAGGATACCCTCCTTCCTCCAAGGAAGCAGCCTCTGGGTCAGACCCTTCCCTTCAAGGCTTCCCTCTAGAGACTGGTGAACCTTGGTGGCTTTTGAGCCTCATCCTTGAAGTTCTTGGGCCCTCTCCAGGTCTGCTTCCCCAGCCAGGCAGGATATCTTCCTTCCTCCGAGGAAGCAGCCTCTGGGTCGGACCCTTCCCTTCAAGGCTGCCCTTGGTGGCTTTTCAGCCTTGTCCTTGAAGTTCTTGGGCCCTCTCCAGGCCTGCTTCCCCAGTCTGGCAGGAAGCAGCCTCTGGGTCGGACCCTTCCCTTCAAGGCTGCCCTCTAGAGGCTGGCAAGCTATGGTGGCTTTTGGGCCTCATCCTTGAAGCTTTTGTGCCCTTTCCATGCCTGCTTCCCCAGCCAGGCAGGATACCTGCCTTACTCCAAGGAAGCAGGCTCTGGGTCGGACCCTTCCCTCCATGGCTGCCCTCTAGAGACTGACGAACCTTGGTGGATTTTGCGCCTCATCCTTGAAGTTCTTGGGCCCTCTCCAGGCCTGCTTCCCCAGGCTGGCAGGAAGCAGCATCTAGGTTGGACCCTTCCCTTCATGGCTGCCCTGTAGAGGCTGGCAAGCCTTGGTGGCTTTTGGGCCTCATCCTTGAAGTTCTTGTGCCCTTTCCATGCCCGCTTCCCCAGCCAGGCAGGATACCTGCCTTCCTCCAAGCAAGCAGTCTCTGGGTGGACCCTTCCCTTCATGGCTGCCCTGTAGAGAACTGGTGAACCTTAGTGGCTTTTTGTGCCTCTCCAGGCCTGCTTCCCCCAGGCTGGCAGGATACCTTGCCTTCCTCCAAGGAAACTCACTCCCAGTTCATTCTGGGTTGGGGGGGGGGGGGGACCCCATTTTCACCCATTTTCATGGGCTGCCCCTGTAGGAAGGAAAAAAAAAAACAACTTTGGTGAACCGTTAGTAGGCTTTTGTGCCTCGTCCTTGAAGTTCTTGGGCCCTCTCCAGGCCTGCTTCCCCAGGCTGGCAGGAAGCAGCATCTAGGTTGAACCCTTCCCTTCATGGCTGCCCTGTAGAGGCTGGCAAGCCTTGGTGGCTTTTGGGCCTCATTCTTGAAGTTCTTGTGCCCTTTCCATGCCCGCTTCCCCAGCCAGGCAGGATACCTGTCTTCCTCCAAGGAAACAGGCTCTGGGTCGGACCCTTCCCTTCATGGCTGCCCTTTAGAGATTGGCGAGCCTTAGTGGGTTTTGAGCCTCATCCTTGAAGTTCTTGTGGCCTCTCCATGCCCAGCTTCCCCAGCCTAGCAGGATACCGGCCTTCCTCCGAGGAAGCAGCCTCTGGGTCGGACCCTTCCCTTCATGGCTGCCCTCTAGAGGCTGGCAAGCCTTGGTGGTTTTTGGGCCTTATCCTTGAAGTTCTTGGGCCCTCTCTAGGCCCGCTTCCCCAACCAGGCATGATACCTGTCTAAAGCCGGCCATACACGTGCAGTTTTAACTGACAGTTATGACTGTCCAGTTATAACTGACACAGTTTAAACTGACGTCAGTTAAAAATGAAATGTACACACACACACAGTTCAATCCCTCAGTTTTACCATGGATTCCGAGAAGTACGATCTTGCCGCTCTCGGTGTATTCTTTGTAATGCTACAGACAAAAAGAAAAAATAAAACTAAAAAGCGTAAACAGTGTTGCAAAAAGTGGACTGAGGCGAAATCAATGTTCTGATATTAAATTATTAAAGGAATTAAGTGAAGAACCAATTTATTTTCTCAATTATTTGCGCATGACTAAAACAGTGTACCAAAAGTTGCTTTCGCTTTGTTTCGTGCTATCTCAACAAACTGCACTCACCGCTACCACCTGTAGAAATGAGAAGTTGAGAACTGTACAGTTACGAATCCCCCCACACACGCTCAGTTCAGTTACTCCTTTCATTTAAAAATATGGAACATTGCATTTGTCTCAGTTTAACTGTACAGTTTTGTTGAACTGACGAAATGAGCAACTGAGATACCCACACACGTGCAGTTTTAACTGTCAGTTATAACTGTACAGTTATAACTGTCAGTTAAAACTGCACGTGTGTGGCCGGCCTTAGTCTGAGGAAGCAGCCTGAGCCTCTGGGTCGGACCTTACCCTTCATGGCTGCCCTCAAGAGACTGGCAAGCCTTCTTGGAAGATTGCAATTATTGTGCCTGTTAGGAAACCATTGACAGATCCACATCTTCCTACAAGCTTTCAGTCAATTTCTCTTACAAGTTGTGTGTGGAAATTGTTTGAGAAGATGGTCAGTTCTAGAATAATGTGGCATCTAGAGAAAAATGGTTTATCATCTGTCCAATTTGGATTTAGGAGAAATCTTTCCACTCTGGACCCACTAGTATGATTATCAACCCAAATTCAGCAAGGTTTCTCAAAACACTGTCAGACTATTGGAGTCTTCTTTGATCTTGAAAAAGCCTATGTGGCTACTTGGCGTTTTTATATTATTAAATAGCTTCATGACATGGGAATACGAGGTAATATGTTAAATTTCATCAGGTCATTTCTAAGTGATAGATATTTTGCAGATAGAATTGGAAATACCTTGTCTAATGCTTTTTATTGTGGCTATAAACAGCATTGTTGAATGTGTCTCACCTCCAGTAAATGCGTCTTTGTTTGTGGATGACATTGCTATTTATGTCACTAGTTATGTTGCTATTGTAGCTTTGTAATCATGACCAAATACATTTGGGTTGTGTTGAAATATTCACTGATGGATCAAAGACATCAGGTGATGCCCGTTGTGCTGTTGTTCATGGTAATAGTTCATATGTGGGCAGACTTGCTAATAATGTCTCTATTTTTACAGCTGAATTAACTGCATTAGCCAAATCTCTTGAGATTGTTTCTGCTTTACAGGGTAATGATTTCACCATATACTCAGATTCTTATAGTGCTTATAGTGCACTCATGGCCATTAAGCAATATAACCCTAAACATCCAATTGTTCAACATATTTAAGAATGGTTGTATAAGCTTGCTTCCAAATTCAAATCAGTCCACTTTTACTGGGTCCCTTCCCATGTAGGTATCGCTGGTAACGAACTTGCTGACTATGATGCAAGAGATGTCATTACTAAAGAAGACATTATCTTCCACCATATTCCTGCTACTGACATGAAATGGATTATTCGCTCATATATAAAAAATAAATGGCAAGTACGTTGATCGTCTCCCCACCTGACCAGCAATAAAAAGTACAGGAAGATCAGACATTGCCCATCTGGATTCCAACAAAACCATAGGGTAGAAACTATATTGTTGTCTGAGAATTGGCCATACTCGACTGACCCACCGGTTCCTCTTAGAAGGGGTAACTGCACCAGTCTGTATGCAGTGTGATTCTCCTCTTACTGTGGAACATTATATTACATTGCCATAGGTATTCTGCAGCACGGCAGAGACATGGGTTGGTGGGCAGGGATATAGCAGAACTGCCTGGCCCGGATCCATATTTCCCAAGTCTGGAAGAGTTTAGGGATGGGGAAAATTAGGACCAATCAAAGCGTGTGGAGCTGATCCATGACGTCACAAGCCACGCCTTTTAGTTCTCTCCTCAGTCCTATATCCATACTTTCTTGTCAATTTCACAGCTTACGGCTTGTATGGCTATACATTTTAGTCAGATATATCTAAACGTAATGCAACACTAATTTAACAACAAAATATTCTTCAAATGAGATACACCATGAAATATATGCGTAATTGGCTTCTCCCTCTTGGTAAATAATATTTTCACATCGTGAATTTCTAAATTTTTTATACACTTGAAAATGCATGTTTAAAGCCATTTATAAAGGGTTGTGATAACTCATGGGATGAATCAAACATTATACTAGATGGTAAAAACGATGGTATCTGACCTGTTTGTAGGGGAAAATAGAGAGGGAGTAAGCTTACACTACGGATTTCTATTGACATATGCTATTTCGTAGTAATGCACGTTACTGTACATTGTATAAAAGCAATATACTGGTCATAACTAGGCCATGAACAGGAATCAGACTGATATAGTCCCTACTATTTACAGGGACACAGTTTCAGCTTCATTCATTAAATTATTTTAAGAGCTAATGTGCCCTTAATGAAACCTACGGTATTGTTGTTTTGGTGATCTAAGTTAGCCTAATGTAACCAAATATAGTTATGTGACAAACTCATCCTGTCAGTAGCTAATCTCAATACGGTTGTTTTTCAAGGTGTACTTGATAAGCTGTAGTAAAAAATTGCCTTTTTGAGGTGGATTCCGTTTACATAAAACCTTCCCGATGTCCTTACCTGATTGGTCCTTGTCATTCATTGTGTACAAATTAACAGTTTTTATTGAAAATCTTTTGCTTTTGATTTTTTTACTTTTCATACATAGTGTACAAACAAATAAAAAGTGATAATAAAATTCAGTATTGAATATTTTTAGCAAGCCCTTACGGGATTTTTGCTTAAAATTCATTGTGTACAAAGAAAACACTGATTATTTAATTTATTTAATATTCTTAGTAAACCTTTCGTACTTGTCATTCATTGTGTGCAAAGAATCAAAATGAGTATTTCATTAGTATGTAATACTTTTAGCAATCATAGGAGTACAGAATACTACCTGTTTACGGAGTTACAGTAGACTTTTTACTAAGCTGAACTAGAGCAGAATTGATACATAAATTTATTAGAACTGCGATATGCTTTAAAGTAAATATGGTTGACACTTTTTTCCAACTCTCTTTCAACAGAAAATTTTATGCAAATATTCAACACGTATCAGTTAAAGTTAGGGATAACGGTAGTATATGAGTATACGA
The DNA here is from genome assembly GCF_015104395.2 of Macrobrachium nipponense. Lineage (NCBI taxonomy): Eukaryota > Metazoa > Arthropoda > Malacostraca > Decapoda > Palaemonidae > Macrobrachium > Macrobrachium nipponense. The sequence goes on from NC_087215.1 coordinate 35,918,008, forward strand.
CTATTTTCATCCAAGCTCACACTCAATGGCCAAATGTTTGCCTTAAATTAAGTGCATAATATTTTTTACATAGATTTTTGGCATTATGCCAAGCACTGGGGCAACTAAGGTCATTCAGAGCTGAAACGGATATTGACAGTAATAGAGCGGCAGCCCGGACCATTGAGATACAACGAACGAGATACCGACTGTAACCCCTACCGGTATTTAGGAGTAGACTTGTAATCTGTGAAACTGACCGTCTGCCAAAAATATATGGGTGGCTTATTTAACAAGCACCACTAATTGCTCGTTAGATTTTGGGTCTAGATCCAATATATGAGATACCAGAGGAAACTAATATATAATATATCAGCAGACTCTACTGATTATAGAATGACCAGTGACAGACATTTTTGAGGGTGGGTTCCCCCTGGCAGACGCACTGAAAAGTGGGGGTTAATTGGATCTAGATCCAACTTAGGAGATACCGAGTAAAATTTACACTACAATAGCACTGCACATCCTAGAATACTATGGTGGTAATGACAGACGTTTTTAGTGGGTGGTTACCCCCTGACAGACGCACCACAACGAGTGGGGAGGGGGAGGCAGGATCTGCATCCAACATTAGAGATACCAAGTAGAATTTGTACTACAATTGCACTGCACATCCTAGAATGCTGTGATGGTAATGCCAGACATTTTAGTGGGTGGTTATCCCCTGACAGACACCCCACAACGAGTGGGGAGGGGGAGGGGGAGACAGGATCTACATCTAACATGGAAATACCAAGTAAAATCTGTACTACAATAGTTCTGCACATCCTAGAGTACTGTGGTGGTAATACCGACATTTTAGTGGGTAGTTACCCCCTGACAGACACCCCACAACGAGTGGGGGGGAAGGGGGAAGGGGAGGGGGGAGACAGGATCTCATCCAACATCGGAGACACCAAGTAAAATTTGTACTACAATAGCACTTGCACATCCTAGAATGCTGTGATGGTAATACCAGACATATTAGTGGGTGGTTACCCCCACCCCTGACAGACACCCCACAATGAGTGGGGAGGGGAGGGGGAGACAAGAACTGCATCCAACATTGGAGATACCAAGTAAAAATTTGTACTACAATAGCACTTCATATCCTAGAATGCTGTGATGGTAATGACAGACATTTTAGTGGGTGGTTTACCCCCTGACACACACACCCTAACAGGTGGGCAAGGGGAAGGGCAAGCCCTGATAATGAATGTCTAGATTAGTATAGTGGGCTACTATTGCCCCGCATTATACATTATCGTGATATAATTTAATAAATATTTTTA
>NC_087215.1:35921817-35949317 GCF_015104395.2 Macrobrachium nipponense
GTCCGAAAAGACACATGGGCTTCAGATCAGCGTGATACAGAGTTTAAGAACTGCTCTTGTTGGTAAGCCAGGAGAAGTGTGGGTCCAGTGCAGGGCATGTAACATGTGGGAGCATGAAGACTATGACGAGGATTTATTTCACACCTGCCACAATTACAACTAGATGATGATCTGAAGTAATACTAATGCCTTATATTTTGTATTTTGGAAATTCAGAGGGTATTTTTGCTATTTGATTTAAATGCAATGCAGTAATTTTCTTTTAATTACCCCATAATGTGTGCCAACTTACCCCGTGGGGCAAGTGGCACGAAAAGTTATATTTTTCTAAAGCTTATTGTTATCTTATGTTGAAAGCAAACAATTATTTTGCTCTATGATAAAGACGAATGTTAATATTTTTCAATGGTAGTAAGAATTTTGTGAAAAGTTTGTTTTATATTCGCAATAACCAAAATTGTAAAAAGTGTGCCAACTAACCTCGGTCTCCCCTACTCGCTTTAGCTTTGTTTACGATATGAAAATTAATGTAGCGGTGGTTGGAAGACTGACACTATAAAGTAGCTTATAAGTTCTTATCATTATTAGAGTTATTGCTGTAAAATGTCTATGTACATAAAATTTGTTAAATAGAGTCACGCACCCATTAAATAGATAGTAATACATATGTAATATATACGCTATAGTCAGGGTACAGATCATAATAATTGTGCTACAGCCTACTCGGTTTGTTTTATCGAAGCAGGACTACCTTCTTTTGGTTTCAACTGACTTTCATGCTAATGAAATCATGGATACATTTTTGTATTATCAGTTTTATGAATGAATATTGTTGTTACTGTAGTCGATTTTTTTTCGGCTGGTGTAAAATTCGTCAGACATAATACACCTGGCTGAGAAAGGACACAGAGGATCTCTGTTTTTTAAACAATATCTCTACACACCAAGTTATTTCGATAATTTCCATTCTCTCAAGAAGATTATGAATAAATACAAGTGCAAACTAGACCCCCAAAAAAATAATCACCTTGCATTAATGTAAAGAAAACAAGAGAAAAGAAAAATTAGTGCGATTGTCAATTTTTTCTATCGTTAATGTTTAATGAGTCAGTGTTTAGCGAATTGTTAGGGTTTAGTGAGTATGCGTTTAGTGAATGTTTATGAGTAAGTGTTTGATTAATGTTTAGGGTTTAGTGACTGTTTAATGTGTCAGTATTCATTGAATGTTTACCGAGTCTTTAGGGTTTTGTGAATGTTGTTGAATGTTTATTGTGTAAGTATTCAGTGAATGTTTTGTCTTAAGGGTTTTAGTAAATGTTTTGTGAATGTTAAGTGAACGTTTAGTGAATATCTTGTGAATGGTAGTGTTTAGTGAATATTTAGTGTGTAAGTATTCAGTGAGTGTTTAGGGTTTTAGTGAAAGTTTTGCGAATTTTAAGTGAGCGTTTAGTGATTTCTTGTGAATGTTAGTGTTCTGCAAATGTTTAGTATGTAAGTGTTTATTAAGTTTTTAATGAGTGGATGTTCATTCACTGTTTAGTATTTAATAAGTATTTAGGGTTTGGTAAGCTAGTATTTAATGAGTGCTTGGAGTTTAGTGAATGTTACGTGTTTAATTAATGTTTAGGATTAAGTGAGTGTTTAGTGAATGTTTACTGAGTGTTTGGGGTATAATGAATATTTAGTAAATTTAGTATATCAAGTGTTTAGTGAGCATTTAGTGTATAGTGAGTGCCTAGTGAGTGTTGGGTATTCAGAGTGTTTTGTGTTATTGAGAGAGAGAGTGTGTGTGTGTGTGTGTGTGTATAGTGAATGTATGCAAGTGTGAGTGCTTACTGAGTAAGTGTAATGTGAGTGTTGGTGGTTAGTGATTTTACATTACTGTTTAGTTAGTGCTTCGCTACCATATGCAAAGAAAGTCCTGTATTTACACAGGAACCATTCATGATTGACACTGCTTAGATCCAAGAGCAGATGCTAAGGCCTGACCACAATGGTTGAAGTGCTTAGGTGTGTTTTCGTAAGGTAATTTTTCTCTGTGAAATTGGGTCGAATAATAATAATAATAATAAGTAATAATAATAATAATAAAGATTAAAAAAAAGGAATAGTAATAAAATATAGTACTAAGAGCTGGACCGAGAGCTTTCAATATGGGCTTCCGAAGTCACTCTCGGCAGGGAGATCGCTACTCCAGTGATTGACGCCCTTGCCTTGCACACAGCTGACATATTTGTACATTCAGTTGTCAAGTTTTTATGACTGTTGGAGAAGTATTATAAATCATATTAACAATGGTAAATGCATTGAACAGACGTGAGGATATAATATGATGTTAGCGCCTGTCTACTGGATATAATGAACAAACAAAGGAAAAAATATTACTAGGGAGAAAATTAGCCGAATAATGGTCGATAGAATGTATTGAAACACATTACATAGGCTGCCTGGGGTGCGTGCCGGCGGGAAGTTAAGAGACAAACGCACTCGGCTGGCTTTAAACATCAAACTGTGTATCATTTTTATTTAAGTTTAGATTTTCTTCCCTGATTATATATGGTACCTGATACTTGGTGATAGTGTACAGATCAATTTGGGTGAGGCAGCCGAAAATAAGTGGACTATTAGATAACTGACATGATATAGGCCAACTTAATTTGGTTGTTAGGAGCTCCAAGTTGTATGATCGTCAACTTCGGGAGGGGGAATAAAATGGGGGGAAAATGTTTTAATCTTTATAGTTAGCTTATCCTGAACAATTCATTCACATTTCCGTTTCCAGTAATTATTTGTGTTGTGATACATCATCTCTTTGTGAATGTGCGGGTGTTAAAACGGCTCTTTATGATGGGACTTTGGTCTTAATAGCAGCCGAATTCCCATATCCGATAAAAATTTCATTTCATCCACACGAACCAACAGCAACTAAAGAACAATTCATTTATGGTAAGACACGTTGGGCTACGAACCTCGACATGGCTGCAGTGTCCTAACTATAGGCAAGAAAAGCGAGAATACTTATCTTACATTTCTTTTTTTAGAGGAACTGAGAGTGGCAACCATATGACTGGTTTAATTATTGGCACCATTATGACTGGTTTAATTATTCATGGCTCAGCACACATACTTGTAGTTGTTGCCAATTGTGACCCCCTCCCATTCAGATAAAATACTTTGTGTGAAGTATAACTGCAAACCAAAGGATAGAGCTAATATTATATATATATATATATATATATATATATATATATATATATATATATATATACATAAATATACGTGTGTGTGTGTGAAACTATAGAAAGTAGACCAAGCCTAGGAAGTCGCACACATTGTATTTATATAGATGTGATGGAATTAATGAAGTGAAATATTCCACACTTCAATAGGAATTTTAAAAAATAACTCCGGCAGTAATTCTTATCCTGAAACATCACAATATTTCTTGAATTTTTTGCCATTTACATTTTATCAGGCTCACGATTTTCAGATATTAATATTGCCTGTGATAGATTTTGAAATATTTCAAGGTGTCCCACCTCTCCCTTCCAATCGTAGGTTATGTCTGTAAAAGGTAACCACCCACTAAAATGTCTGGCATTACCATCACAGCATTCTAGGATATGAATTGCTATTGTGGTACAAATTTTACTTTTTATCTCCAATGTTGGATGCAGATCCTGTCTCCCCCTCCCCCTCCCCACTCGTTGTGGGGTGTCTGTCAGGGGATAACCACCCACTAAAATGTCTGGCATTACCATCACAGCATTCTAGGATGTGCAGTGCAATTGTAGTACAAATTTTACTTGGTATCTCCAATGTTGGATGCAGATCCTGCCTCCCCCTCCCCACTCGTTGTGGTGCGTCTGTCAGGGGGTAACCACCCACTAAAACGTCCGTCAATTACCACCACAGTATTCTAGGATGTGCAGTGCTATTGTAGTGTAAATTTTACTCGGTATCTCCTAAGTTGGATCTAGATCCAATTAACCCCCACTTTTCAGTGCGTCTGCCAGGGGGAACCCACCCTCAAAAATGTCTGTCACTGGTCATTCTATAATCAGTAGAGTCTGCTGATATATTATATATTAGTTTCATCTGGTATCTCATATATTGGATCTAGACCCAAAATCTAACGAGCAATTAGTGGTGCTTGTTAAGTAAGCCACCCATATATTTTCGGCAGACGGTCAGTTTCACAGTTTACAAGTCTACTCCTAAATACCGGTAGGGGTTACAGTCGGTATCTCGTTCGTTGTATCTCAATGGTCCGGGCTGCCGGTCTATAAAAGGTTTGAAAGGTGTTACAGGAGGAAAACCTCAAAGTAGTTGCACTATGAAGCAATTGTTGGGAGAGGGTGGACAATAAGAGAATATGAACGGAGGTAACAGTAAAATGAATGAAAGTAGTTGCAGCTAGGCGCCGAAGGGACGCTGCAAAGAACCTAAAGTAATGCCTACATTGCACCAAATGAGGTGTACTGTCGGCACTATCCCCCTACGGGGCACGTAAATTTTGTCATCAAAACTGTATCCTCCACATTTCTTTTAAGCATAGGGTAATTATTATTTTAGTTCTGTACATAATACCTTTTTATATCCTGAAACAGGCCGTAACTTCTGAAAAACGTTCCATGCTCCATGCTTTTAATACCGTCACTTTCAAAGTCCAAGATTCTTGATGGGAGTCGAAGTGCTGCGAGTTCTTGGCCTCCTGTCTGTAGTCTGTAGTGCTAATTACCGGTCATACACCATCATATTTACCATACCATCAATTTTACCATCTTGTATATTTTTTATTCATCCCATGTGTTATCGCAGCTCTTTCTAAATGGCTTTAAACACACATGTTCAAGTATATAATTTAGCCACAGCCACTTGCCATGAAAATATTGTTTATGCAGTAAATATTGACTTTGTGAACAGGAATTAAGAGGGACTTGAGCACTATTACCAAGAGGGAGAAGCCAATAACGCATAATATATTTCACGGTGTATCTCATTTGAAGAATATATTTTTGCTGAATAGGTGTTGCATTATGTTTTGATATATCTGACTAAATTCTATAGGTCATACAAGCCGTAAATTGTAAAATGGGAAGTTTTTCTTCGGCATTGTGACTGGCAGTAATGGCTAATGAGACCGAGTGTAGCTAAAAGGCGTGGCTTGTGACAGAGTCAAATTAATAGGGTCTGCTCAACTCGGCAGTGGGGGCGTAGCTAATACTGTGACATCAGAAGAGTAACACTACCGGTGCTTCTCCATTGAATTACTTAAAGAAGCTTTAGTTTTTATACATTTAATCCATATCGCATGGCTTTTTTTAATAAAATCTGATAAAACCTGTAAAGAGGTCACATGCTTGATGTTTTTTAATAACCATTCAAAGTATATAGGGTCTGCTCAACTCGGCAGTAGGGGCGGAGCTAATACTGTGACGTCACAAGAGTAACACTCCCGTGTTTTTATACATTTAATCCATATCGCTTGGTGTTTTTCATAAAATCTTGATGATAAAATCTGTAGAGGTCACATGTTTGATTTTTTTTATACCCATTCTCTCATTTAGTCACCAGACCTTGTTTTATTGCACAAAAATATACCAGTTTGAACACACATAGCTACTCCAGCTTTCTTCATTTGTTTATTCTTTACTTATTTATTTACTTACTCATATACTGGTTTGCTGTATTCTCTTCAAGTCCATTTCTTTTAACATGACAATCTCTCTCTCTCTCTCTCTCTCTCTCTCTCTCTCTCTCTCTCTCTCTCTCAGGTAGTAATATTATCAAGATTTTAAATAATTTTTAAGAAATGTATTTAGTTCTGTCACAGTGTTCATACCTCACTTTGAAAAGCAACTTTTTTTATGGTGAAGGTTAGAATGATAGATTAATTATATTTTCCAAATCTTATTGTGAATACTTATTGTTTGTTATGCAATAAATACAAAGAAAATTACATCATATACGATATAAGGTATCAAAGGAATAAATGATGAAGAAAATGATACAGGGAACACATTTCCAGCAAATTTCTCATTAGCACTTCATATCACATAAATATACTTCCGAACACATAAGTTTATATATAACACAAACTGTATACATAAAGGTATTAATTATGCATGCCTCAAACGATTATAATATTTTCGAAAAAAGTACAAAAAGTTATTCGTCAGTCTGGCTGGATGTATCTGATGATGTTTTACAAGGGGCGGGGCTAGATTTCAGATCTCCCAAGAACGCTTAATTTTTTTTAATTTTTGCGTGCGTAGATAATATTTTCTGTGCGCGATTATGGATTTGAAAATAATTGTAATTGTAATGTGTCATATACCAGTTGAAAGGGCATTCTTTGTACTTTTACATGGTATATGGCAAAACGTAATAAGATAAATATTATATAAGAAAAATGTAAATATTTACATAAAATTAAAATATTTTGGTCTTTATTTGACCTAGAATTCCTCGAAAATTTCTTAGAACACCTATCAATTTTATTTATGCATTATATAGTAGACTTTATCAGCTTTCTAATCCATTTTTCAGTTTCATCATCATCCCTTAGTCAGATACGCTACGAAACGTGAATGTATGTAGGTTGACGGATGAAGTAATTGCACATTTTTGTGTGCGTAGATAATTTTTTCTGTGCGCGCTTGTGGGTTTGAAAGTAATCGTAATTGTAATGTGCTATATATCATTTGAAAGAGCATTCTTTGCACTTTAACGTAGTATACGGCAACACGCAATAAAAGGAAAATTTATATAAAAAAACGCCATCGCAAAAATAGTTATATGAAATTGTTATCGTTAATATAGTTTCATAAAGATATGGTCCTTTTGTAACTGATGACGTTTCACAAGGGGCGGGGATAGGTTTGAGTACCGCCTCGTAAGCAGACCCTGTATATTTTGACTCTGGCTTGTGACGTCAAGGATCAGCTCCACGCGCTTTGATTGGTCCTAATTTTCCCCATCCCTAAACTCTTCTAGACTTGGGAAATATGCGGCCCGGATGTAGCTGTTAAGAACATTGTTGGATTCCTCAAAGACATTAACCTTTTTAATGACTTATTTAATATTTGACCTTTTGGTACATTGCCAAGTGTAGCATATACACTTGAAGTTTTTTTTATAAGTATGTTTATACACATACATAGGAATGTATATGGTATGTATGTATAATTTTTTTATTCTTGTTTGCACACTTGAAATGCGACGTTTTAATTTTTATGGAGGATATCAGTTTTTACCATAGTCTTATGATCACTTTTATCTTATTAATTTAATTTATAAATTCATCACCATAAATATTCACCTTAAACCAAATTCATCATAGCGCTGAATAATCCATCTGGATTCCAGTGCTTGGTTTCAAGCCTAAATTTCATATTCCATTCCATTCCTTTCATATTCCATTCCACAAGCACACAAATATATATAGTATGTATATGAATGTGTATATTTGTATATCTTACATGTATAGTTCAGCGTTTGTGCGCAAGATAGTGACGATGATATACCTTTGTTAAATTTCGACAAGAAAAATACCTCGAACGACTACGATTCTGAAAATTCTGATAGAACACTCACTACCATCAAAAAGAATCTTGAGAATGACAATTTTCCCATGGATGTTGATGATATACTTAGTTCAGAGTGTGATTCAATCAGTGATCCATTGTATGTGCTGAACAGTGATGACCTTTTCCCAAATTGGTATAATTATATGACAGTGAAGTTGTATGAGTAATGTGTTTGCAGCTTTTGCAAGATCCGAATGTCAAAAGCTACTTTATTTTTCTCATTTTGAAAACTACGACAGTTGCGAAAATCAGTAAGTAAGAATTGTGATAAAGCGTGTGCAAAATACGAGAATATCTTAGAAAAAGAAACTGTTTCTGATTCTGTTAGTTTAACATATCCTGGACAGTTTGAAGTTGATGGATTTGTAAAACAACCAAGTGGAAAGTCGCCATTAAAAAGGGATAACTTTTCAGAAAAAGAAAGGGTTGGAACATTTTTATGCTGTTAGCACACACACACATCATTATATATATATATATATATAGTATATATATATATATATATATATATATATATAGTATATATATATATATATATATATATGACAAACAAATATATATGTATAATTCTTACAATCTCAGCCTGTATTGTACGTATTTATATGAAAAAAAATTTCAGCCCTAAATTGGGTGTATGACGAATATCCATTATTTCAAATAGTAATGCCACCACAGAGTGACGAATAGATGTCGAATCGTTAACACCGTGAGTCAGTCAGTTTTCACAAACTGACGAATATCTGATAAACATTGTTAGGTATTCGTTATGAATTTAAAAAATTATTCAAACATTGTTTGAAAGGGAAGGTCTTAAAATTATCAGCTACCAAAAATCAAAAGTTTACCGACTAAATTACTTAATAAAAAGATGATTTAAAACGAGAGAAATCTTTAAACGCGATTTGCTCAAAACAAGAATTTTGCCGATTCGACGGTTTGTGGAAACGTCGACGATATATTGGACGTATATGCATATGTATACATACACACATATATATATATATCGTATATCCATGCTGCATATATATATATATATATATATATATATATATATATATATATATATATATATATATATAATGTAATATGTATGTATATATGTATGTGTATATATGTGTATATATATATATATATATATATATAAATTATACATATGTATATATATATATATATATATATATATATATATATATATATATATATATATATATAATATATATATATATATATATATATATATATATATATATATATATATATAAATAAAATATAAAATATATATATATATATATATATATATAGTATATATATATATATTTATTTATATATATCGTGTGTGTGTATGAAAATAATGCTAAATAATCTATTTTGTCAGAAAAATACTTTGATATCCCCCGTGAATTTTGCTCCGTTTGATGAATTTCTTTCCATAAGGGGAGGTCTCTCCTTGGGAGGAGATTAGCTATAATCTGACACGAAAACTTTATTGCGTTCAACCTTCCTCGGGACTGAATGCCACCTTTTCATGTTCGTATTTTACTTTAAAATTATATTCCTGTCACTGCCAAACCTTTATGTCGGAGCTTACTCATTAAGAAAAAAAAAAACAGACTAAAACACAATGATGAGTTATGTATTCGGTTGAAGAATTAAATTTTTACCTCTGTGTGTATTATATATATAGATATATATATATATATATATATATATATATTGTGTGTGTGTATTTGTATGCATGGTATATATATATATATATATATATATATATATATATGCCTTTAAAAAATCACAGTAGATGCACATGACTTCATAAATAAGCGAATCCCACAGTGGTAAAATGAATAAAAAGTCACATGTAAGTAAAATATAATGACATTGGTAAATGATACTGATACTTATACGAAACTGAGGTCTGACCCTACACAGACAGTAAACTCCCATTTTAATAAACAAATTAAATCCATTTTGAAGGGCTTGGACCATTTAATTAAACAGTTTACACCGCAGTGCGCCTCCCTACCTTATATGTATTGGTTTAGTCAAGATCACATAAAATCAATAACCCTATCAGACCAATCACTAGTTCAGTGGGCTCAGTTACGTATAATTTATCTAAATGGCTTGTAAAAATTCTTACGCCTTTGGTAGAAAACATTTTTTTTTCTAACACGAATGTTAAAAACAATGTTGATTTTATAAACAAATTGATAGTTTTAAATTTGAATTTTGATTTTATATGGTTAGTTTTGATGTTCTCTCTTTATGCCTGTAGATGACTGAACTTGAATATTTGGAGGATGAATTAGAACGTCATGACATTCCCTTAACGTGTAGCAAACCTCATTAGTCTCATAAGGTTATGTATCAAAGATAGTAAATTTTGTTTTAATGGGGAATTTTTTACAAAAGTTTGGCATGGCTATGGGTAATCCCCTATCTCCTGTCCTTAGCAATATTAACATGGAATTTTTTTACACAAAACTCTTACCAAGAATTTTGCTCCAAAAAGTTATTTGGTTTAGGTATGTGGATGATATTTTCTGTATTTGGCTTGTTCACGAAAATCTCCAGGAATTCCTTAATAATCTCAATTATTTGGTCCCTTCTATAAAATTTACTGTAGAGGAAAAAAGAAATTGTAATTTTAATTTTCTTGATATAACTGTCCATAGAAATGATAGACATTTCACCTTTTCAGTCTTTCGAAAATCAACTATCATTGCCTCTTTTGTTCATTACTACTCCAATCACCATCAAAATGTTAAACACACTATTTTTTCTGGGATGTTCCTAAGGGCTTTACGTGTCTGTAGCCCGCAGTTTATTGACGCTGAAATTAAAACTATTTATGATATTGCATTGAAACTTAAATACCCAAGGACTTTTGTAGATGTGGCATGGAAAAGAGTTAGAAAAACATTTTATTCAACTAATGACGAACTTGAATTTAGTAAAAGCATAACATTCTAAAATTACCCTATGATGAAAGGTCTTTAGATATTCCTAGAATTTTAAAGCTTTTTAACATACATGTTGTTTTCAGTAATATTAATGTCAAGAGTTTAATAATAAAAAATTCTCCTGAAGATCTTCCAGGCTGCATACATGAAATTCCTTGCAAAAAGTGTGATAAAGTCTATTATGGACAGACCGGCAAATCTCTTTCACAACGTCTCAAACAGCATCAATATTCTGTGAGAACTGGGTAAATATCGAATGCATTATTTGTACATATGAGAGATTTAGATCATCCTATTAACTGGAGTCAAGCAAGAGCCTTAATCCCATGTAATGACACAGTTAAAAGGAATATCATTGAATCTTGTTTCATCAAGTCAAATAATAGAAATGTTCTAAATTTAAGTCTCGGTTTATTTAAACTTGATGCTTTCATAATGAAAAACGTTGTAGATAAATATAAGCAACAAAATTAATATATTCAGTTTTTACATGTTTTGGACTGTAAAGATACTTTGTAATTTCGGTTAGGGTCAAATCTGTTTAGGTTTGTGACCGTGTGATATCCGATAATCCTGGATTATCTCTTTTAATTTTTACCCTTTTGACAATTAACCATCTGGTAATCTTGATCTTGTTGTGTACCTGAGACCTTTCACTCCAATTTTATTTCATTAGCTCCTTGGCAATGTCTTAGTAAAGACGAAAGTGCTTGGATTTCTGACTATCATTTCCTGTGGGATTCGCTTATATACACACACACACACACACACACATATATATATATATATATATATATATATATATATATATGTGTGTGTGTGTGTGTGTGTGTGTGTGTATAAGCGAATACCACAGGAAAATGAAAGTCAGAAATCCAAGCACTTTCGTCTTTACTAAGACAATGCCAAGGAGCTAATGAAATAAAATTGGAGTGAAAGGTCTCAGGTACACAACAAGATCAAGATTACCAGATGGTTAATTGTCAAAAAGGGTAAAAATTAAAAGAGATAATAATCCAGGATTATCGGATATCACACGGTCACAAACCTAAACAGATTTGACCCTAACCGAAATTACAAAGTATCTTTACATATATATATATATATATATATATATATATATATATATAGATATATGTATAATATATATATATATATATATATATATATGTATATGTATATATATGTATATGTATATGTATATGTATAGTATATGTATATGTATATATATATATATATATATATATATATATATATATATTCATATTCATATACATATACAGATTACATAGGACATATATATATATATATATATATATAGATATATAGTTCATATATATATATATATATATATATACGTATATATATACATATACGTTATATATCATATATATATATATATATATATATATATATATATATATCATCTGAAATATTCCGTAATTTCATTCAAAAAACAGACTGAATTACAGTAGAAGACAACGAGGTAAAGCTAATTGGTTAAAATTATTTGTAAGAATTCACGAGAAGGCAGTAGGGAGTCACAGACTGGATAACTTCTAAAATCCTTATAAGAATAGCCATTAATGCAAGACGGAGATGGGGACAGAAAGAGAGGGAGAGACAAATGAAGCCCTACGGGAAGAATATTACTTTAGGACATCAAAGGCAAAGATCCCCAATTCCATTTGTGACATGTCAGTAAATCGCTCCGAATGTGAAGAGACAGAATGGTCGACTGTTTGCTCTTGATAAAAGCCTATCACGTTCTGACAGTCTCTTCTTCCTGCACAAAGAGAGAGAAGGAGACAGTGGGAGGGGGAGAGAGAGAAAGAAAGAGCCTGTTGTCCGAATCTGGAAGCCTTCTATATTTTGCAGAAATTCGTAAAGGTCAACCTATCTTCTCTGAAGACCTAGACACAAGTCAAAAGCTAAATTCCGCCTTAACGTGTTATAGAGCTCGACATTGAAGGTTATGCTAAAACCCTGTAAACGCCAATGGTTATAGAGATATTTCTTCAAGAAAGATAGAGCGACAGGGATATGGGCAGAGGAAAGGATTGTGTTCTGAGGATAACAGTGCCAATAAAACTATGTAATTCACCCGATCAAGTGAAATGTTATTAGAAACGTGCGAACTGTAACGGTTTGACACAAACGGTATTTGGAAGATGTCCAAACATGAAACCTTTTGGTGATGGTCTGATTCTAAATACCATTGTTGGGAAAATGTAGCCTCTACTTTCAGCATCATGTCTGAAAAATAAAGAACCCAGGAGGCTGCAGGCATCCAGACAGGAGGACAATATTCTCGAATTGCTTCAACAAAAGACATGAAGTCTCTTTAGCCAGTGTCATCATTTCCATAGATAAAGAAACCTTAAACCCATTATTTATTTTTTGGTAACATTAAGATACTAACACATACATACAAATATATTATTCGAGCTACAAATGTCCTTTGATATCTAGTTCGCTCTACCTCGAAATTAATATATTTTCATATAATTATGTAAACCGAAGGGGAATCTTTTATTTGATAATAATTTCGTCCTCTCGTGGGTTCGAACCAGCGCCCAGTGGACAGAGAAGAAACAGGACTTCAGTGATGTTATCGATTCGGCTAACAAGTGAGGTTATAAGTTTAAACCGACTCCGATCTTACAAATCACCGTGATTCATAATATGGCTACGTGCGGCAAACGTTCGAATTTGTTAACATGGTAGAGGGGGTTGGATATCGATTCTAATTACGAATACCCGAGTTCGACGGTGATTTGCAAGGTCGGAGTCGGTACAAACTTATAACCTCACTTGTTAGCCGAATCGATAAAGTCACTGAAGTCCTGATCTCTTCTCTGTCCGCTGGGCGCTGTTCGAACCTACCAGAGGCCGAAACTATTATCAACTGAAATATTACCCCTCGGTTTACATATATGAAAATATATTAATTCCGAGGTAGAGCGAAATAGATATTAAAGGAAATTTGTAGCTCAAATAATTTACAATTTATATGAAACACGGTGATGTGATAATTATTCATATGTATATGCATATATTATATATATATATATATGTGTGTCAAACAGTGTGAAAAAACAACTATGAGCAGATGGTAAGAAAAAGTCTTTCAAATTTTTGGGATCACTTAGTACAGTGCTGTCTACACATGTTAGATTACATAAATAATACCTTCATTGCTGGTAGGCGTTCAGCCTTATGATCGTTTTCTGAATCCCTGTTAAGACTTAAGGCGCTGACACACTACCAATATTTCCGTCGACTCTTTTTGAGTTTGTCGTCGACTTTGCAAAAAAGTCGACGTCATTCTGTACTGTGGTTGTCATACACGTTCTTCTTCGTATGGTGGTTGTCGTCGTCAAAACGTGCAACAAACCGCCTCAGCTGTGACTTCCAAGAGTTTTAACAGAGAGCCATCTGTAATAGTGGGTCGTGCTGCTATGGATTTAATGATGTTAAATAGAATGAATAAAAAAAAATTTTCAAGTTCGGTCCTGGTTAAAACGACTTGAAAACGAAGCGTTTATTATAGACCATTAAAGGAACTGAGCATGGAAAACGAGCTAACCATGGAGAACTGGATTAGACTGACCAAAGAACAGTTCATTCATAAGCATCGTCTCTCCCTCATATCTTCGACCAAAAACTGTTCTGATAACCTTGTCCACTGCACCAAGCTCTCCATCTTCCTTTTGATGACTTGACATCCTCGCGCTTTGAGATGTAACCCATGTAAACAAACAATAAAGTCCATAGTGATGGGTTGAATTCGATCGCTATCGTTTTCAAGATTCGTGACTACGACGCCAGACGTCAGAACATGAAAAGTCGACGTCAGATTCAAAAGTCGACGGAAAATTCAAAAGTCGACGGAAAATTCAAAAGTTGATGTCAATTTAAAAAAATCGACATCAAATTCAAAAGTCGACGTCAAATTAAAAAGTCGATGTCAAATTCAAAAGTCGACGTCAAATTCAAAAGTCGACGGAAAATTCAAAAATCGACGTCAAATTCAAAAGTCGACGGAAAAGTCGCTGGTGTGACAGCGCCTAACAGCGAATTCATTCCGATTGTGAGGAATAACTGCAGCAAAAGAAGCACTGTCACTTCTTTTTACTTTTTGGTGTTTAAACAAACAAGTAAAAATTATGCCGAATTTTTTTCAGTGCAATCGAGTTTTCTGTTCAGCGTATAATGCTGTATGAAACTCTCAGCCATGGACCATGACACTTTCAGCCACGGCCTGATGGTCGCATGTGTTGTTGGCAGCTATAGTGGAGCCAGACTCACGGTCATGGATAACTTTAACTTTAGATAAGACAAAATAAAAACTACTGTGGTTAGAGGGCTGGAATTTGGTATGTTTGATGATTGTAGGGTGGATGATCGACATGCCAGTTTACAGCCCTCTGTAGCCTCAGTAGTTTTTAGCATCTGAAGGCGAACAGAAGCAGTGCGGGCGGACGGACAAATAGCCATCTCAATAGTTTTCTTTTGCAGAAAAATCATATTGAATCGTGATCGGTGCGGTCTTGACTTGCCACCTCGGTGGCTGCGAGTTCGATTTTCGGGCATTCTATTGGGAGTGAGAGATGTGTATTTCTGGTGATAGAAGTTCACTCTCGACGTGGTTCGGAAGTCACGCAAAGCCGTTGGTCCCATTGCTGAATAATCACTGGTTCCATGCAACGGAAAAACACCATACAAACAAACAAACAAAAATCATATCGATGATGATGACTGAAAACAGCGAAGGTCCCAGCACACTACGCTGTAGAATGTTGTGCGTGTTTTGTTTAGGGACACTGAAAACCCATCATCGATGACTTGATTAAATGGGAATAAGGTCCTCTACCACCTAAACTATAACCTTTTAAGATAGGAATCTACAGTGAGCCTCGTCCAACATATAATGATTATCCTTATCACCTTATTCACTAGCATCGTCATCACTTTGTTCTACAGTCTTTATCGTTTTTCCTTATATAGTATTTCTCTCGTGTATTAACTTCTGTTTCATCAGACTTCTGTAATTCGTAATGGATTATATGTTGCTATTTGATTTATCGTTATAAATGTTCCTTTCTACCTCGTAAAGTTTTTCCAGAGTATTGTTTCAAAGCCCATTCTTCAGCTTTTTTTTTCCATTCAGTGAACCTACAGAAACTATGTCAGAGTAATTGCTCTCTCTCTCTCTCTCTCTCTCTCTCTCTCTCTCTCTCTCTCTCTCTCTCTCTCTCTCTCTCTCTCTCTCGTAATGCCTCCACATGTTAATTCTTCTTTCTCTAGACCCTTTGAATTCCATCTTAATGGCATTTTCAGAAACGTCAGCATTTTTATCTGTACGACCATCTTCCCAATGAATATAAATCATTATAACCTTTGTATTTCGTTTCCATAAGAATTAGGGGAAGACCGTTCTTGGAACGTGACATGGTTCATTAATAGACGAATAAAATCACTAAGGGGAGAAAAATGTGCATTTTTTATATATATATTTTCTTAACCACTGAAACTTTTGTGGGAGAGGCCGTTTCATTATAGCAAATTGATTTTGGAGCTTCTGCCTAACAGTGCCACCTAGCGGTAGACAATCAATGGCCCTTGCAATGGTGGCGCAGAGCTGCAACTTCCTTCCTGCCTTCGTGCCAACAAATAATCGTGACAAGTTAGTGAATCGGAGGAACGCAATAAGATTCCCCCCGAATTCGGAAGCTCGACAAAACGAGGTAATCGCATTCGGGAAAGAAAATAGATGAGTGTATTTGCTCTTGCTGTCAACTTTGGCACTCCATTGGGAATTGTACCTCATTTTCCTTGTTTTTTTAACTTTTTTTAGTAACTCTAAATCGTTGAAGTTGAAAGAAACTTTTAGAAAGAAAATGGAGGGGCGCGTTTCTTCCCGCGTTCCCTAAATTGCTTTGCCTAAGTGATAGAGAAATGACTGTGCCGAGTGTTTCCTTCGAGGTGTTTGTCATCTTGCGCCTGCGTTTCAGGAGTCTTTGTGGCAGAGGAAAAACTGAGGGATTTTTTCCTGGCACAGAGAGAGAGAGAGAGAGAGAGAAATTAGAGCAGAACGAAAGGAAAGAATTATGGCAAGAAAGACAATCAAGACGTTTCGTAATAACGATATTAGAACACGAACTGCATAAATTCAGGTAACGGGAGACTTTGGGGATACAAGAAAATAATGAAAAATGTCAAAAAGAAGTTTAACCTTAAACATAAAACGCAATCAAATCATATTATACAGTTTAATTGGACTGACGTCGGAAAACATAGAGATGTGTCTGATAACTTTTATGTTTTCTATTGTAGCGCAAAGGAACTAAAATGTTTTTAGATCAAATATATGACCATGATTGTATATCATGTTTTAACTGAAATCTCAACTAGTAAATTATTTCTGGACGCTGCCTTGCACATCTTTATTGGAAAGAATTGCTTTTTATATAATTTTTATATAAATATATATATATATATATATATATATATATATATATATATATATATATATATATATATGCATACATACATACATACATACATACACACATATATATATATACCTGAATAACTTGATCACGAAGTATATAAAACATGGCAAAAACCTCTATTTATATATATACATACATACTACATACATATATATATATATATATATATATATATATATATATATACATATATATATATATATATATATATATATATATATATATATATATATATATTATATATATATATCGAGAGGAGAAACCCTATTCCCTTCAATGTCTAAGTAAATTAAATATTGATAATTCGTATACCTCATTTGATAACATGAGCAATGTCCTGGCTCGGCCATTAATAAACTATATTTCCTTTACACCTAACATTTTAGAGAACAGGGCACAAAAGCCGCAGCTAGAACGAAAATTAAATAAATTTGTCGGTGGTCGTAGTGATAGCTGTCAATCACTATGCGATAAGCCAATTATATTTTTTAGTTAGTTCATAAAATGTCCCCACTTGTAGTAGACTTGTTTGCACTCGCGGTATTTTATTAGACTAGTACACACACACATATATATGTATATATTATACAAATATTATATATTATATATATATATATAATATATAAATATATCTATATAATTATAATATATTATATATATATATACATATACATACATACATATAAATAATTATTACATCACCGTGATTCATAAAAATTATTCGAGCTACAAACGTCCTTTAATATCTAATTCGCTCTACCTCGGAATTAATATATTTTCATATATGTAAGCCGAAGAGGAATTTTTTAGTTTATAATAATTTCGCCAACTCGTGGTTTCGAACCCACGAGAGGACGAAATTCCAAAGACATGAGGTAACCACGGGAAAGGTTATCGAGTTTCATGTATGATAAGTAGCGTACGTGTATCTGTACATCTGTTAGTTGGCGTACAGTCGTACATCTGTAAGTCACAGAAAATTAGTTATAATCTCTTGTAAGAGAATTAAAGGTTTAATCCCTGATATTGTTTGATTGTGTGTGGAACACGCCACAGAAGTTCAGTTCTAGAGAAAGGTGAGTGCGATGTGACACATTTCATTGACGAACTTTAATGTTTAATTGTCTGATAATTATATTCTCATTTTCAGATGAATTCGAAGTCACCATATTGAAAAAAAGGTTTTCTCTAGACTTGTATTGACTTTTGATAAACTATGAATTCTTACTTAAATATGATTTTGGGAAGGATATGATAGTTTAAGGTTTTTTTTTTTTTTTTTTGAGACATTTCTTAAGTCATTTATTCCATTTTCATGTTAGCTATTTTTCGGAAATAAAAAGTACATTTTTGTAAGAGCGGGAGTTTGAATTAGCCTAGAGTTTGATATTTGATTTTCAGCTAGCTTCAGACAGAGACACTCGAAGGGAGCCATGGGAGGTAGGTCACGTTACCAAGTTAGGAGTTCTCTCCAAACTACTTAAACGAGTGTCATTTTAACCTCGTAAGACATATATGAAAATATATTAATTTCGAGGTAGAGCGTATTAGATATTAAAGGACATTTGTAGCTCGAATAATATATATTATATATATATATATATATATATATATATATATACACATACATACATGTTATGTTTGTATGTCTGTAATTTATAAAATCTCAATGATGTACTGAGTCTTGTTGAAATATGGTCAAACCAGAAGTTGTCGTTTATTGTTACCAGTCTTCTTCTTCACTAAAATATGACAGAAATACTTATTTTGTAGGGCTGTGAACAAAAACATAAGAATAGGAATTTTAGAAAATAAATGGCCTAAGTAATCTATATTCTATGTTGCAAATTCTCAGATCGAACTTCCGAATTCCTACCACTTTTTTTGCATGACATTGTAGGGCGCAACATATTTATGACCCTCGTCTGTTTGGTCTTCTAGTTAATCCGTGAATTAACTGACTCCAGACTCGTCATCAATTTGATCTTCCTTAATTTTCTTGGGTCGCTCTTCGTCAACCAATCATGTCCAAATTAGATCACTCAGCAAATTTCGTATTATCATGAATTGGCTAATTACCAATTCCTGTCTTGTTTTGTATATGGGCTTCAGTTAAGTGCCTGCGATCATTCTTTGTTTTTCCTGTTAAAGGTGGCTTTTTTCTATATAGTGCATTCGTTTTATTTCGATGACTGATATCGTCTTTATTTTTGTATGTTACGTTTAAGGAAACACTTTTTCCATTATTATAGTATTTTTCTTCATAATCATGTATTTCGAAACAGTGCAGTTTCTCTCTGCTGAAGTTTAAACAAAAATAGTCATTAAAATGACGATAAAAGAAGATAATCTCATATAAGAGCTTCGACTGAAAACGGAAAATCTGAAACTTGAAGAGGTTTTTCGACTGAAGGGACACTTATTCCTCTTATTATATCATACAGTAATTTGAATGTCATGTTTCTCAGTGTCACTTCTAAACAAATACATATTTCATTCGTACTCATCAATAGAACTTTTAGCGATAAATAGGACACTAGAGTACTCGATCTTGTGAAATTTTGTAAATAATAAATAATGAAGATATTATACGGAACTCACTAAAGAAAGGGAGCTACTGCGAATTTCTTTTTTTTATACATGTTTTATTGAATTATGCTAAGTTCAAAGTAATTATGCAAGATACTGAATGAAATGCGTATATACCAACGTGCACATTAATCGAAAATTATACGCGCTTTTGCACTGTAGTAACTTCATTAAAGACAAGATTGCATGTATTTCCATAATTATATATCCACTGAATCAAATGCAAATGCGTGAATATAAAAAAAGGGAATAAAACTTCTCGTGAATAAAATTAGGCATGTAAGCATGAAAAAAATAAGCAAGGGTAAATTAAAAGAAAAAAAAATCTGAGAGATACGATTATCAATCCATCAGCATTAGTTGCTTAGTCATTCAATAAAATTACGATAAATCTCTGGCAGTTCCAATACAGGCAATAAAATAGGAAAAGTGGCAGGTTGAAGTACGCGTTCTGTCGGTCATTCATTTTAGATTCAAACCAGTTAGGGTCTGCATGTTTTTTTTATTTTATTTTTTATTTATTTTTAGGAAAGAAAGTTATGTTCTTTATCAGAGCCAACATACAAAGACTCACTAAGCCTGATATTACTGTAAATTTATTTCCACTTTCAACTCGTAGTATCATGAAATGATGATTCAAGGTTTTAATTCGCTTCAGAATCTACGCTAAATTATCCAGAAATCTGAAATATTTTAAATATAGAGTGACAGCAGTGCAGTACTTCTTTCATAAACAAAGGAATAAATGTTAACAAACATTGATCATGAAACTCTTCACATCAGATTAAAGAAATGGCGTATGATGATTTCTGTAAATTGAAGTAAAATATGATCAAGGAGGGAAGTCTAAATAAATGCACATATTAGCTTGGGGATAATAGATAAATAAGCAACCAGGGTAATAATTGGAGGTTGTAAAGCCAAATGCGAGATACAACAGAAAATGTAGCTTTACCAGTTCATTTTTCCTTTACTTGATACAGAGCATAATTTGCGGTAATACTGTCCTTCAGGTGGTGAAACTTAAAATATTATAATCTTTATCATTTAACAAACTGGAGGAGCACAAGCTATGAACTTGCCACCATAATTATGTGATCCCTTTTGCAAAATATTTTTGCACTGCATCTGTCAAACTTTTTTTTTTAACATATATTCCATTGAATCAAAGTCATTGGTATCTTTCGTTTTCTCCAGTCAAGGCAGTTATTGCCATATTATGGTACCCAAGGAGGTATTGTTACCTTTTTTGATAGGTTGCAAATTCATAATTTGTAATTCGAACTTGACAGTATTAACATGAACCTCCCAACTTTACCTCTTTAATGATGCAAAATTCTCCGAATCTTAATCAAGTAACTGAAGATATATTAAAACATATATATATATATATATATATATATATATATATATATATATATATATATATATATATATATATATATATATATATATATATATCTCTCTCTCTCCTCTCTCTCTCTCTCTCTCTCTCTATCTATCTTCTCATCTCTCTATAATATCTATATATATTTTATATAATATATATAATATATATATAGATATAATAATATATATATTAATATATTGTTTGGACAAAGTTTTTTCCCAAAAAAGTTAAATCACTCTCACAGAAATGCTGTTCTTGCAGTTCTTTAAACTTTCTGAAGAATTCAATTATAATTAGTATCCATACTCACTGCAATTATCCTTTTTGTGCGATGAAACAACACGCCAGATACCTTTGGGGATATCAGAATCCACGGAAACTAGTTTTGGACTAAATTATCATAAACACCTAAATGCCATCCTTTTTTGTCAGGCAAAACCCAGATATTCAAGTATTTGCAATTATAAGCAATTCCGACTTGAGCAAAGTTCCTAATCCCCCTAATTACAGACTCCTCACTGAAAAGATCTTGAGGGTCATCCAAACAAGAAATTAAAGCCCTGATTAGTGAGCCAAACTACTGGAAACTGGCGAAAATCAAATTAAACCTCGAAGGGCAACACGTTTCCAAATGCAGGTCGCCAAGAATGTGCCAATTTATGTTGCGACCCTTTCACAAGTGGCTTCTTTTAGTATTGCAAACTTGATGAAGAATATGATTTTTATTTGATGAAGAATAGAACTGTCATCAGCATCTAGTCTCACTGTAAATATTCCATTATGATGCAATACCATAACACACGATAACTTTGAAGGTAATCAACTACTGACAATTACTGTCACTTATTTAATTGACGGTTTCCTTGACATTGAATATCCTAAGAAAGATGGAAGTTGACAGCTTTTCACTCGCAAAATCTACGATTACTAATTGTGAAAAAAGAGGATGTCTTGTTCACGAGTTGAAGTTTACTTAAATATGTTTCCGAATCAGTATTACTTCTGTGTGGGTTAAGTGAAGAATTTCGGTTACAAAATCCTTACTTCTTTTAGCTGCACTTAATTGTAGTCTTAAAACCAAAGAAAACCTTACTCAGGGTGATCCACTGGCCTGCATACGGACGAAAACAGTGGTTTTTTCTGATTTATATAGAATTTTGGCATTTTACGAAGCACTGGGGCAACTAAGGCCATTCAGCGCTGAAACGGAAATTGCCAGTAAAAGGTTTGAAAGGTGTAACAGGAAGAAAACCTCGCAGTTGCACTATGAAACAATTGTTAGGAGAGGGTGGACAGTAAGATGGAAGAAAGAGGATATGAACGGAGGTACAGTAAAAGGAATGAAAGTAGTTGCAGTTAGGGGCCGAAGGGACGCTGCAAAGAACCTTAAGTAATGCCTACATTGCACTGAATGAGGTGCACTGACGGCACTAACCCCCCCTACGGGGGAAAACAGTGGGAGAGTTCCGTCCGGTGTTTACCATCGCAGGAGCAAATAACTCATCGAGAAGTTGACAGACCAGCCAAGTGCATTCAGCCGTATAAATAAATCCTCTGCAAAATGGTATAATCAGCAAACACTGGTCGCTAAGTCTTATCCTTACTCATGATGAAGGAGACTAACTCCACTGTAAACCTGCTGATATGCAAAATATGGGATCATTGCTGAAATTCAAAACTTGTAATCATCTCGTCAAACCTCCAATAGTTAATGCCCATCGTCCCAGGTTCTGGAATGGATACCTCACCTGATGAAAAGAAGCTCAAAATATTAAATTAAAATAATTACCAATAATCTGTTTCATCATTATTTAATTCCATAAGTTAAGTATCAGAATCATCAGCTTTGCTATTAAAAACTTCTGGTCTTTGTAAATTCACGTCATTAGGGAAGAAGCAGAAAGAACAGTCTCGATATCCGTAGTCTTAACACTGCACATTCCATTCCAGAATTAAGTGTGCGTGTGTTTGTGCCTCTAGTTGTTCAGTGAGCATATATAAATTTCACTTAGCCCGTTACAGCTTAAGCTTTCATTAATTAATAACAAATACATAAGATCCTATCACATAGAAAAAATGTTTGGGAATGCCCCTGTAATAACCAATTCAAGAACTTAAAGGTAATACTCTCAGCGGGATAGATAGAGGAATAATATGGAAATAATATTATAGCAATTGAATGAAGGATTGATAAAATAGAAGAAAATGTAAGTCCATTTAGCCATATAAATTCTTAGTATATTAAGGTATCATTCGCTACGGAAGTAAAACAATTAAAAAAGACTTTTTACTGTAAATATGCATTTTATCTTTGGAGACCGGTGGGATAATGAAAAGAACTGTAAGTTGCAAATCAATGTCATGAGAAAGGTATCAAGCGAGAATTCTAGGTTTGCATTCTTTGATAACTTGAAATGGATTTAAAGGATTTGGATGTGAATAATGGCTAGATTTGAAGCCATAACGTTTTATATTAAAAGATTTTTTTTAGGGGGGAAAGAAGGAATAACAAAATAAAAACAATCCTATAATATATAGTATTGCATCAATAGCCTCGAAGTCTTAAAATCCCGTAACCATTTCATTGTGAGCAATTTCATGTCAGTTTGTAGAAACTATTATGTATCGTACTTTAACTTTAATAGCAATATCCCGAAACATGAGATAAAATATTTGATTAAAAAAAACAAAAAAAACAAAAAACAGTAAATTGGTATGAAGCCGGAAGGACGTCCGTCCGTCTTCCTCTTTTGAATTAGTGTCTGTGCTATACGGAAAGAAGAAGAAAAACTCCTAACAGGATGCGGGGAAAAAGTCTCCTCTTGAGATTTCCTAATACAGAAAAGGAAGTATGATCCGCTTTCATGTGAAAACACTTCTTATGTCAGCACGCCATTGATTTCATGTTCATGTCCGTCTAGCTACAAATCACGGGTGATGAATACAACAGCCTTCATACATGGCAAGTTTCACGGCGTTAATAAATATGTATGGCATTAACTTCTGGAATAAAACCATCGCATAGACGACCATGTTACCATTTTACAGGAAATAATAAAGTCCTTCTATAAAGCAACAACATAACATTTCAGTACATTTCTTTCCCTGTGCTTTGCAGTGAAAGCCAAGGGAGGCTTAGTTTACAGTGTCTTTCTCCTCCTCCTCTGTGGGTTTTATTTAATTTGTTTGGCCTACAATGTCACACAAATTTGAAGGTGTAAGAGGGTTACGCTCATCCTTCATTTAATAGCCAATATATTGGTTTTAAATAGTCTATAAATATACTATACACATATATGTAGGTATGTATACAATATGTATATTATATACATATAAATATAGATATATATATATATATATATATATATTATATATATATATATATATATTATATACACACATACATACATACATACATAATCA
The DNA here is from genome assembly GCF_015104395.2 of Macrobrachium nipponense. Classification (NCBI taxonomy): domain Eukaryota; kingdom Metazoa; phylum Arthropoda; class Malacostraca; order Decapoda; family Palaemonidae; genus Macrobrachium; species Macrobrachium nipponense. Next base: position 35,946,290 of record NC_087215.1, read on the forward strand.
GGAAGCAAAGGCTAACTCAGCGCACATCACATTCACATCCAGATCAAGGGCAGGAATATAGAAGTTGATGACACAGAAACCTCTGGTTTTCACTATTTTGTGTGTAAGTGCGTTGTCTGTTCTTAACAATTTTATCTTTTTGTATTTTGATTTTTGTCAGTTTTCTTCACTTGCTCTTTACGTTTTTAAACTAAAGTCTTGTATATAGATCTTTTGATTATTTTGTATTATGTATTGTATTTCATTGTCGTAGATCTCCCTGATGACGTTATTACGGATTGTGAACGTTGGAATAAAGGGCGCTACTGTGTCATCTACGTATCTGTAATTACTGCCTATTATATATATATATATATATATATATATATATATATATATATATATATAGATATATAGATTTGCGTGTGTTTGTGTCTGTGTGTATGTATAAATATGTGTGTAATATATATATATATATATATATATATATATATATATATATATATATATATATATGCAGGTATATATACATAGATACATACATTCATGCATACATGCATAGGGAGATAAGCGCATTTTTCATTATTGTCTCCAAATGTAGTTTGGGATTAGCTTACTAGCCATATACCCTATCTGAACCCTGCTTGTGACCTAAACCCTCCCGATACCTAAATCACTACTTAAATATTCAATAATATATATATATATATATATATATATATATATATATATATATATATTATATATATATATATATATAAACTCACTCTGTAAATTGAACCATTCTTCAGAGACTTGCATGAAAAAACTGCACTAAAGAACCTCGATTTTTGTGCATGCTTTCCGCTACACTTCCTTTAACCGTTCTGCCCCTCCTACTGAGAACTGATTAACGAGGCATGAAATGATTGTTTGGACTACCTTGTTGTCTTCACTCACATTTATGGCCCTTCCCCTCACCTTCCCACTTGCAATCTTCCCTCGGGGGCGAACTCCAATATTCTGGTGTGTCCGCTGTTACCTACTGTCTCGTAAACACCTTCAGAACTTCTTAAAGTTTTGGTGTAAGTTATTGACAGTTTTTCATTTTGCTTTTTTTTTTTTGTGTGTGTGTAATCATCGTAGTATACAGACAAATAACGTAGTTTCATACATTTCATGTACTGGCAGGCATTTATATTATATTATATTTATATATATATATATATATATATATTATATTATATATGTATATAATTTATTTATATATATGTATATATATAAAATGCTGTATATATATATATATAAAATAAATTAATTATATTATATATACATAAATATACATATACATATATTATATATGTATATATATGTGTATAATAGATATATGTATATATATGTATATATATGTATATATATATAAGTATATATATATATATATATATATATATATATATATATATATATATATATATATATACATAACAGGGGTAGGCGACGGAAAGTAGGACACATCAGCTTGCAGTTGGAACAGGGAAACGTACTAAATTCAGCATAATTCTTTTATGTCTCACGTTTCGTAATAACTCGTTATTATATCATAAAGGAATCTGTTAAATATTTATTTTTGATAAATAAGATTACTCTGAAAATTGCTCTACAAATCGGTAAAATTTATATAATACAGTATGGGAAAAATAGAGGAAAATTGATTAACATAAAAACAAGCAAGACCTAAGATTGCTAACCAAGCATATACAAAGAAAACAGAAGACAATATTAAAAATATAAAATTAATTCAGGTAAAGCTATTGAGGGGGTCTGGGTAATTAACTAGGTGACCATTGTTTAATAAATAATGACTTCGAGGACAGGCAGTTCCTTAGCTAGTCGTTTGGCCAGTACTACAGAAATAATTTCTTTCAGCATACATTTTACAAAATTCTGAGTGGTTTCTTACGCTAGAATGTTCGGGATTGGAGAGCTTACAGTCAGTACCAAAACTTAATCCCTGATGAGAGACGGTTCTGACACTCGGTAACGTCTTCGTGGGTCCAACTTATGTCCCACTTACCGTTAGGGCAAGTATTCTTATATACCAGGTTAATAGTGGGATTAATCAATCATCGTTATTTTTTAATTTATTTATTTTGAAAACGGAACCACATGTTAGTGGTTCACCTTAACGTTGATATGTATATATATATATATATATATATATATATATATATATATATATATATATTATATATATAATATAAGCGAATACCACAGGAAAAATGATGGGCAGAAATCCAAGCGCTTTCGTCTTTACTAAGACATTGTAAAGTCGAAAGCGCTTAGATTTGTGCCTATCATTTTCTTGGGGTATTCGCTTACATATATCATGATATATATATATATATATCATATATATATAGATATAGATATAGATATAGATATAGATATGATATTAGATATATATGATATTAGATATATATATATCTATATATATATATATATATATAGTATATATATGATATATCTATATATATATATATATAGAGATATATAGATAGATATATCTATATATATATATATAATATAGATAAATCTATATTAGATTTCTATATATATAATGATTAGCATATACTATTTATATATTAATAGAATATCTAATATATTATATATAGAGTATATATATATATATAGAATATATATATCTATATATATATATATATATAGCTATAAATATATAGATAATCTATATATATATATAGATTATATATATTATATCTATATATCTATAGATATATCTTATATATATATATAGATTATACCATATATATATATAGATATATAGATATAGATTATATATAATACTATATATAGAGATTTATCTATATTATACTATATATATAGACTATATCTATATAGATATATAGGATAAATCTATATATTTTATATTATATATATATATATATATATATATACTAGATATATATATATAATATATATATATAGATAATATAATATAGATATATATATAGATATATATATCTATACTATATATACTAATATTATTCTATAT
>NC_087215.1:35951817-35954317 GCF_015104395.2 Macrobrachium nipponense
AACTTCTCTCCTGGGAGAGAACTCAAGGAACCAGGTAAATCCCTCTGTCGTTTTTACCTCTGTGTAGACATATGTTTAAATGGAAGAGAGAGTTGAAAAAACTGAAGAACGCTTTTATCATTAAAAGAGGAATTGTTCTCTTAAGTAAAAGAGCAAATCCTTTGATAACAAAACAGTTCCAGAGGCCATATCCAAACAAGAAACGGTACTTTCGAAATGGTATGAAAATAGGTTTGATATTTATTTGGCAAGTGGTGGGGAGGGACTTTATTACATAGTCTCGCCATTTATGAGCGATAGAACATGGGATATAGCAGCAAAGATTACAAATCTGTTGATTATGTAGCCAAAAACTTACATACTCCTGTGATACAAGTGATGAAATTGGAATATATCGGAAACCGAAAGTAAATGATTAAGGCAGATGACGGTAGAACTGCAATGCGATCAGTGGAAAACTGCTTTCTCCTCAGGTGAATTTGCTCATAACCGCCCTTCTTTGTTTCATTTTGTGAGAGTTTGACATTCTCATTCACAGACTGTTTCCTTTCTTTGTTTGTATGGTGTTTTCACGTTGCATGGAACCAGGTGTTATTCAGCAACGGGATCAGCGGCTTTACGTGACTTCCGAACCACGTCGAGAGTGAACTGCTATCACCAGAAATACACATCTCTAGCACTTCAATGGAATGCCCGAGAATCGAACTCGCGGCCACCGAGGTGGCAGGTCAAGACCATACCGATCACGCCACTGAGGCGCTGACTGTTTGCTATGTAAATACAGTTGAGCCCGTTCGGTCCCTGATGCAAAATAACTGAATAATATTAAATCATCCTTTTGTCGGTAGCGTCCTATAAATTTTCATTTGTCATTTCATTATTATTTGTACTTGATGATATGAAGAGGACTTTAATCAAACCTGGTGTGAAGAGAAAGTGCTTTGAAATGCTGGTCATTATCGTCACTACACTTTAATACTAATAGGAACTGCAGTGGAGCAGTAATAATCCCGCTGGATTTCGCCATATCAGCAGTACTATCAGGACCAGCAGCATTCATAATATTTCTCTTATATCTGTTGGTAGCGCAATTTCAAATTCTCTGGCGCCCTAAAACAGAGAATATTCAGAGTTAGTTTTATGAAACCTCTGGAATTGAACGGTGGATAAAACTTGAAAATCAAAACAAAATGATTGATGTCTTTTAAACTTGTCGAAAATAATTTGCGCTTTAAGCTATATAACAAAGAGTAGATTATAAAATTATCGGTGTTCATAATTTTAATCCAATAAGGGAATTATACCATCAGAACTGGCCGAACCGGGAAAAATTTTGTAACCAAATAATTCCTTCACCAATGTGTTCAAATAGCTCCCTAGTATTAAAAAAAAAATTAAAAAAAAAAAAAAAAAAAAAAACTAACGTCCGGGTGCCACCAGCAAAATTTTTAGGGGGGCAAAACCCCGCCGAAATCGGGATTTTTATTTTACATTTTCGCGTTATACTCCTAAGCTATGCATTTTATCGAGATTAAAGTAAAATAAATTACTTTTCTAATGATATATAATGATGTACGCTTTGATTTGTTAGTATAGTGTCAATGGTTCAACAAAGGTTGATTTTTTATAAAACCCTGAAAATTCATTTTTCCGAATTTTGTCTTTTAACTTTTTAAATAGGCATTTTCTGTAAAATTTTCGTTGCACTATTAAAATTAACAAATGATCTATTATAATGGTCTTCAATAATATACATCTTACCCAATTTGTGAAGGTGGTGTGGTTCGACAAGGGTCCCCAATGAAACTTCATGGGTGTGCTCCTTTCACGTTCGAGCGCCTCAGTGGCGTGGTTGGTATGGCGTTGGCGTGCCACCTCGAAGGCCGCGAGTTCGATTCTCGGGCGTTCCACTGAGGGGTGAGAGATGAGCATTTCTGGTGATAGAAGTTCACTCGCGAAGTTGTTCGGAAGTCACGTAAAACTGTTGGTCCCGTTGCTGAATAACCACTGGTTCCATGCAACGTAGAAACACCATACAAACAAACAAAACGTTCGATGTAATCAATAAATGAGAGGTTTCCACACTGGAAATATCAAATTATGTGGATAAGATGATAGTCATTTTGACCAAAGTGAAGTCTCACACTAGAAATCAACTCATTCTCTGGAGCCCGGCCTGACCGTAAAGCTTCTTATTTAAGCGCTTATGTAAGCCCCATTGCACTTCTTATCACGCGGATGCAAAGGTGATGACTGCAGTGACAACCGATGTTCGCGTGTTAGTAATGGGTCAACGTGTCTCAGCTTGTTGACATTGACAAGGAGTAACCTCTCAGAACATTGAGAGAGCAGGAAACGAGGAACTTACCGACCACCAACGACTATAATTGTATAAATTATCCAATAAGAATCTAGCCTATTTATTTATAATTCCAATTATTTCTTTTTTTAGCTCAATCAGATGTATGTGGTCTCACATTTAAAGATTGCCGCAAGTTAA
>NC_087215.1:35959317-36011817 GCF_015104395.2 Macrobrachium nipponense
ACGTGCAATTAAGCTACAGGCAGGCGCACAACAATACCTTTTCCAGTGGCAAATTTCCAACCCGGACAGAAAACAGCCAGGCCAAACTAAAGGAATAACTACATTGATTGTTCAGAAGACAATTGCTTTTGTCTCTATGACCACCCTCGTATTAAAACAATTTTCCTAAACATTGCCACAACCCCATGAGAGCATTTAAAAATATGGAAGAACTTTGCTTTACTAAGGTCACCTCGTTATCTCAGGTAAATTTATACGACGTTGATTGACAAACCGTTAGTAAGGACTAACGCGAATTACAATTGTAGGCAAAGTCTACTGTGTAATGGAGTTCCATATTCAGGGGCCAGTTGTGTGGCATTCGAAAGTGCTAGGCATCACACAGACAAGAAATGGGCCCTGAGAGTTAGTGATATGTTGGATCACGATCAGACAAGAATTATCATTCACACCTTATCTTTGTAGCAATTCTATTATCAACAGGAATATGTTGCCATGCTAAGCGGTTTCCCCTACGGTAGGGGAAATCTGGTGTCCGTAGGGGGTAAGGGAAACCTGTGGGGGGAAAATGACCAATGTGTAGGTAGGGGATGCAGGGAAATTACCTTTATTTCCCTAATAAATATTTTTTTAACATTCTATATAGAAGAAACAGAAATAGTATTAATATATAAGTAGTCTCGGTGAAAACAATAATATTATCAAAAACTGTAGTTGCTCATTCTAAGAGACATCGTGTTTCAGGTTCAGACTTGTGATTTTGAATCTCAGTTTAGCTTCAGTCTAGCCATTTCCTGATTATAAGGATTGAGAGAGTAGTCTTACTATCAATCACATAGACACTGTTTTGGGATTTCTGTAATCATGCCTGAAGTAATGGGAAGAGTCTTGACAGCTGGACTTGAGGACGGTTATCCGACGGAAAGCAAGACGGGCAGAAAGGCTCATGGCAAAATATGTGATAATAAGGAATTTGCTGAGGAATTGGTGGCGGGAAAATCGGAACTCGTCGATCATACGAAATCGGAGGAGCTGCTACAGTTTCGCGGGTCAACCTTACCTTCGGCCAATTTCCATGTCCAAACCCACTGCTAGATGGAACACAAAATTAGCGTAGTAACAATGGTTGTGACCTAACCAAACGAACCAACCTAATCTGGCTTAGGGCGCAAAGGGACTACTTGCCTGTGCGGATGGTTTTGGTTGTTGTGCGGCCCTAGAAATTGGCCTGTGAGGATTCTAATAAGCGTTTTGCTAAATGAGTGACTGCAAATCAGCTGATGACTGCTTGTTGAACTCCAGGAAGACTGTAGGATTAAAGCAGAATTGAATTTGTTTCATTGGTAGTTAGAAAAAATTCTCTCTATTATTTGCCCTGCAAAGTCAGCGTACTTCGAAAAATATAATTCTCAGTGACTAAAGGATTTTTTGTATGTTACGTCAATGCTTTTTTGTAATAGAATAATCTGGCATTTATTTACGTTGACTATAAATGCCTTAACATTTCTCTGAAAAATGTTTTTTCTTAGGTTACTTGAGTAGAGTCCCTTTATCCTTTTTCATTGATGAAAGGAAATATAGTTGTTACATCCATGACTTTTGCAGTAAAACAATCTAAACTCTATATTTACTATAACCTCAATATATGTTCATAATTTTTATTGTCAAATCTGAATTTCCTCTTTAAACTAGACTACGTTTTGTGACTAATTCTCGGTGGTGAATCAGTGGTTTCTGTAATAAGATTAATTACTATTTATTTACATTTGCTACAAATGTATTCAATGTTCATACATATTCTCTTTAGTTGAGTTCAGTTTCTTGTTTATTCTCAATATGAATTGAAAATAAAGTGTAATACTACGTTTATCCTATTATTACTTTTGGCGCCTCCTTGTTGGTGATTCGGGGGGAGGGGGGGGAGTAAGGGAAAATCACCTCTGGTGTAGGGCAAAACGCTCTTAGTGGCGCGGCAACACTTGTTAGGATTATGTCAGTGTAAAGCTGCCGGATTGAATGAGAGGAGTAGCCTACCTACTCTGGTACAGTAGTGCAAATAAAAAGAACGAGGCACTCCATCTTTATAACTCGTGTAAACGTTACTAGACTCATTTAAACTCACTTGCCATGTGAAACAATTATCATAACTTTCAGACTCCCTTCTTGTCACCAGTCGTGATTACTGCAGGTTCTCAATAAAAGCGCTTGTACATTAGAAACGGTAGTATGGAGATCTTGGGTAGTAATCCTTTCTCCATTTCCGAGATCTTGTCGCCTACATTTGACTATCGCGTTAGGATGAATGAGTGAGTGTCTCGGCACTTTATCTTTTGCACCTTTATTATATAGATGGACGTGGATGCTATGTATTATTCAGATAGTCCAGCTTCACAATGACTTTTCGCAGGACTGCTTGCAGTTGCTTTGCAATAACCAGGACGTATCACAGGACATGGGCAGCATTGGCGCGTACAGAAGTAGGGGAGAGTCATTTGAACTTAAGCTTCTAATATTTATAAGAGGAGATTGACATTAAAAATTCCAAAATTCTCAATCATATAGAACAATTTAATAATAAGAAAAAACCTTGAGATTTTGAGTATGCTATCCTGGAGAGCTTGATTTAAAAATATGGAACTATGCAATCTTAGTCAACAATACATACATACATACACACACGCATATGTATATATATATATATATATATATATATATATATATATATATATTATATTACAGGGAATCCAGGGATTTCACGACATCCCTAGGGCATATGTGAATTAACCATTCGCTCAGGAATATTTGATCCCAGAGGACTGGTACTAAACACGGTGAAACAGTGATTCATCTACTCTGTTTCGCAGTGTTTGGTACTAGGCCCTTTGGGGTCAAATGTGTTTCGCCGTGTTTAGTACTAGCCCCTGGGGAATCAAATGCACTTTGGGACATTTAATCCACCAGGGCTGGTACTAAACACGGCGAAACAGTGTAGATGAATCAGTTTCACCGTGTTTAGTACTATCCCTCTGGGATCAAATGTTCCTAACAGAATTGTTTATTTCACATGTGCCATAGGAATGTCGTGAAATCCCTCGGTTTCACATATTCCCTGTAAAAAACACACAAAAATATATAAATATATATATATATATATATATATATATATATATATATATATATATATATATATATATTATATTTGTGTGTGTGTATGTGTAAATATCCTAGTAGATGCATGCGCACTTGTAATAGTGATAGCGACCTCTTCTCGATTTCTTTATTCTTCTTAGAAACGCTTGTCACTACAAAGCCTTAAATCCGATTTGCAGATCAAAGAAAAAGCTCCAACTTCCATTTAGGAATTCAACATTCAACGCTGCGTTTTCTCAACTTGATCTTCTTTTCCTATTCCAAGCTTTGTAATGATAAGTGTCTCCGAAAAAGGCCAAGAATATTGGTTTCACGTAACCTAACGATAATCATAAGGACAAAAAACGTTGAAAGTGATACCCAGTAATATGGAATCAATAGTAATGATAACGTAATCAACAATCTCACAATAGCAAAACGTATCGTTCCGAAATTGTCTTGAAAAGGTGATGCCAAATAGGTGTCGAATTTCCTAGATATTCTTCTATCGTCAAAAGGTGTATATATATCTTTTCGTCCACATCGTGTAGGAAAGAACTGAGGGATTTGTTTACCAAGTGTTTTCCCTGTAGGCTCCGATTTACAGAGAATTCCAGCGGAAATGTTATCGTAGCATCCATGTAGTATGTGTGTCAAGGCTATTTTGTGCTCCTCTCTTTCTACAGGCAACTAAAGTTGAGAGTAGCAGATACATCACGGCACGTCCTTTTTATAACTACACATTTAAAGTTGGCTCTGTTACCATATATATATATATATATATATATATATATATAGTATATATATATATATATATATATATATAGTGTGTGTGTGTGTGTGATATATATATATATATATATATATATATTATATATATATATATATATATATATATATATATATATATATATATACGGATTCCAGGTGAAGATATGAAAAGGCATACAGCAGGGTCCATAAAACACATCAACAAGGCCATTGTTTATTCAAACGAAACGTTTCGCACATGTTCTATGTGCATTTTCAATCTGTATAACATAAAAATCATTAAAATTTACAAAAAGACATTAAAAAAATATTAAGAGAAAAAAAAGTTATTATTAAAAACTTTTAAAATTAACATTATTTAAAAAGGTTACAGTAAGCACTGGGTCTTTTTTTACTGTAACCTTTTTTAATAATGTTAATTTAAAAGTTTTAATAATAACTTTTTTTTCTCTTGAATATTTTTTTTAATGTCTTTTTGTAAATTTTAATGATTTTTATGTTATATTTACAGATTGAAAATGCACATAGAACATGTGCGAAACGTTTCGTTTGAATAAACTATGGCCTTGTTGATGTGTTTTATGGACCCTGCTGTATGGCCTATATATATATATATATATATGTATATATATGTATATTATATATATATATATATATATATATATATATATATATATATATATATATATATATATATGTACATATATATATATGTGTGTGAAGATTTTATATAATAATGGTAATTAGGATAGTGGCCTTATTGACAAAATTTATAATAATTTACATGATTCTTTACTGTGAAATCTAAATATGGGAAATTGGAAATATTGCTGGGAAGAAAATTATCTATAGAATTAATGATATAATAAAGTTTAGTTTTGTATTGAAAATGTAAACACGAAAGGAACGTGTTAAGAACCGAAGAGCAAGTGTTTTGGAACAATTCGATGATGAAGTCTAACCACAGCGAGAATGGCATTGATGATGATGATCACCTTTTTAGTGACTTGACTACTTGCAAATGTATTTAATGTGAAAATCTAAAGATGCTTTTCTCCAAAATCTTCCCAACAATATTAACTTCTTTATATATATATATATATATATATATATATATATATATATATATTATATATATATATGAGTCTTTTTAAAGGACATTTGTAGCTCGAGTATATATATATATATATATATATATATATATATATATATATATATATATGTTATAATATAAAATATATATATATATTTTGTTGACACGCAAAACACACATTAAATGAAGTAATACAAAGCAAGGTACGACGTTGAAATACAAATTACTCTACAAAATAAACTTTTAGCCTATCAGGTTGGGGGGGGGGGGGGGGGGGCGGGTTTCGTGTGCATAAAAAAAAAGTACCCTCAGTTACTCACTGGGATTTTTGAAGGCTTATAACTTCACTATTTTTCATAATAGACAGACAAATTTTCCGCTCAAATTATTCGTCTTGTTGAGCTTTCATAATATATAGGTTTTGTTTTGATTGGGTCAGAAACAAAGTCAAAAGGTCTCGACTAATTGCTTTAATGCATAACAAACTGATATTTTAGCCCACATAAGGTTCAAATCCTTTAATACAGATACAAATTAAGATATCCTTATCAGTAAATTAATGTTTAGGGTAAAACAAATAATTAGCAACAGAGTAGCCCGTAAGATTCCACCTTCCGGGTAAATTGGTAGTCAATGTTACATGGGGCTAGAAGAAAAGTCTTACGGTCGCCATAAATGATTCTATGAAGATCAGGTAAACATCTAATGTACAGGTGTGTTGATTGTTATATTTTCTGGCTCAATCCATGCCAATAGACTTTGCCGCCAACTCCTTACAACTAAAGATGTACTGGAATTATTATGATAATATAATTAAGATAAAGTGAATATCATTGAACGTCAATGCAAAATTTGTATTTTCGAAAAGAAAGTATGATGGTTGTGTTATCGCAATACGGCATCAGCTGTTCCTCTTAAGTGAAATCTGTGAAAGGAAGGTTTCTAATTCAGCATTTTCGCAAAGTATGAATCATATGTTATTGTGAAGTTTCAGGCGGTCTTAAACTGTACTTTTGCATATCCTGCAGCTCCAGGTACCATTAAAACTACAACTGTTCGCAGTAAGAGTGCATCATTTAACAACAGCTTAGATAATAATGTTTTTACTAAAGTAATTACAGTCTAGGGAAGAGAACTGCATCTGAAGATGAGAATTTAAGGTAATTACTATTTAGGAAAGAGAGCTGCATTTGGAGATGAGAATTATCTCTAACAAGTGAACTGCATATGAAAGATGAGAGCTGCTTAGTCAACACCGAAGAGGTAATAATGCGAGATTAATCTGAAAACACCTCGTCATAGGTAATCCATCACACGAAGATGACAGGAATTCCGTAAGCTAACAATTCGATTCGTATAATGGCCCTCTCTCGCTCTCTCAAATACGTCCATAGTGAAGCACTGAGAAAATGTTTATCTGCAACAGACGGCATTGTTAAATCACTGGCGTCAGTGCTGTTCCTAAAAATGATTTCTATTTCAGTGATGAAGCTGCACGTCATGATAGGCGCATTTTATCTCTGAAATTTAGAATTGCATTTGCATGATGGAAATATCTGAATATACTCCGAAAAGGGAATATAGAGGGTTGCATCTGGAGATAGTTATTCAAAGCTATTCAATCATACTAAAATGACAGTACTTCTGCCAACGAACCTCGATACCTCTCGGAGAAATATGATGGATGCTTCATCATAGCAGTAATGACTTTCTCTCTCCCTCTTACACACACAGACACACACACACACACACACACACACACACTCTCACACACTCACACACTCACAAATAGAGGTAAAACTGTTCAGATTCCCTTGCTATAATATGTACACCTCACCAAGAACTTTACTGAATTGCCAGCAGTGTGTCAGTCGAGTAAATCTCTGGAACTGTTATCCCCGTCCTGTTGAAAACGGTTTAGAGGTAGGTTACAGAAGCTACATGATCCATAAGTCCCAAATCTCTCTATTCAGCCCAGGTCCTCAAACATAGAAAGTTACATCTTGTCTATTTTTTTTTTCTTTTTATGTTGCCCTCAATTAACTTGGTTGCTCACAAACGCATACTCACCAACACATCAACGCCAAACCAAATAATTGGAAACTTTAATTCCAAATGCATTTCACTGGTCGCCACTGATCATTTTTGTTTTGCCTGGGAAGCTTATTGAGAACTGTGAAACTGCCCATTCGAAACAAAATCATGAATATTCAAATATCAGGGAATTTAACCTGGCCCAGTTTGAGAGCAGCCACAAATGCGGATTCTATTGAAGCTCAGCTGTCGAATCACGCATCCCATGGCCCCTGTGCGGTCGTACTGAGATTGACGTCCCAGAACTTCTCTTTTTTCCTTCTGTTTGATTTAAAAAAAGAACGAGCGAAGGCTTTGCTCGGATGAAACCTTTCTGAATTATACTAAGATATCAATGCACCAAAATGAGCAACATTCAGTCAACTGTCGCTTGTGTAGTGATCAAGAATGGTGAAGTTACTTTTGTTTTTGAAAGAAGCAAATGGCAAAAGACAATGGAAATGGACCGGATGAAGTAGGACAGAAGACTCTACTGTTATTGTGAGTGTGCTCCGTAAGGGGGTTGCACCATCAGTGCACCGCATGACAAAACTTGAGCTTCTTTGCAGCGTCCCTTCGGCCCCTAGCTGCAACCCATTTTATTCGTTTTATTGTAACTCCGTTCATATTCTCTTTCTTCCATCTTGCTTTTCACCCTCTCCTGACAGTTGTTTCATAGTGCAAATGTCAGGTTTCTCTCTCGTTACATCTCCGTAACTTTTTCTCTCCCAATTTCCCTCTCAGCGCTGAATGACCCCTTAGGCTCCAGCACTAGACCTTAAATACTGAGTGTGTGTGGACCGGGACTGTAAGGAGTGAAAGGGAGAGAGTTTTTACGGGAGCTTGAACGGCGCTACGTGAATTAAATGAAAGGTGAAATGTAAAGAATGAAATGTAAAGAATGAAATGGCGTTTTTGGCAGATTGTGGAAGTCTCTTCTAGAAGTGGAAATGGAGTCTTGTGGAAATTTATTTGGGAAGGCGCCTGATTGATGGAAGGGGAAAAAGACAAACTTGAAAAAAAAAATACAATGAATTTATAAAATTAACCTTTTTGGGTAGGAAGGGGGGCGAAAAGAAGGTCGGAACGTAAAAGTTCCTCTTTCAGATTAGTGTTCGCACAGAGTAGCTGGAAGTGTTCATGTCGAGAGATCCCGGTAGTTCCTCGTTGGACGAGTGGTTTTCGCGCTCGATTGCCAATCCAGTGGTCCGAAGTTCGATTCTCGACTCGGCCAACGGGGAATCAGAGGAATTAATTTCTCAATAAATGGTTCGGATCCCACGATAAGCTGTAGGTCCCGTTGCTAGGTGACAATTGGTTCCTAGCCACGTAAAAATATCTCATTCTTCGGGCCAGCCCTAGGAGAGCTGTTAATCTTCTCAGTGGTCTTGTAAAACTAAGATATACTTAACTTAAGAGATCTCGGTAAAAATAAGTACCAAGTCATTACAAAGTTCTTTATGTTTGAGAGAAAGAGAGAGAGATGCCATCATACTTTTAAGGTATTTGGCCATTTCGCGCCATCTCTTTCAAATGCAAATTTCCTTCCCTTTTTTCCCCTCGACGTCTCCCTCTCCCCTTTGCCCTCTTCCGGGTCTCATGGCCGCATAAAACGCAGCACCGTCAGAGGAAAAGATTTATGTAACGTGAACTTGAGAACAAATGTGATGCTGATATCACACGTCCCCCCAAAAAAATCCCCCCCCCAAATAAATACTGAGAACAAAAGAGAGACGGAGAAGGAAGTTTCCAAATGTCAAGCCTCCTTGAGGAAAAGGAAAAAGAACAGAAGCAGGGGTCACCAGAAAAAAAAGAAAAAAAAAGAAAGTCTTTGAAAAATAATGGGGCCAATAAGATGAGATACAACAGGAGGAGGTCTGCACGAACAACAAATCTTCCTTTGATCACAGATGGAATGCTTCTATACTGTTGTATATGAGTGTGAGTATATATTTTTAAGAGTTTACAAGATAAATATTCGTAACTTAGAATAAACTAATTCCGCATTTCTGTATATTTTAAATCTAAGTATATGCTTATATTTGTCTTGCTTCTTTTTCTCTCTTAATGGTGAATATTATCTCATTTTAGCAAAAATTATGACCTGAATTCCCACGTAAGTTCTTTTTTATTGGTTTTAACCAAACTTCGAGATACAAACTCCATAGCGTGCGCTTGAAAACTTCTGAAAATAAAAAGATCAGATTGTCTCATATTTAAGTAAATGCTTCCACTTTAAGAAAATGTTGATTTACGCTTAAGAACACCCAAGGAATGCGATCATGCCGAAGTTAGAATTCACCAAAGTTCCTCCCTATTGATCTTCAAGTCGCCAAGTCAACCACATAGAATTTAAGAGGATCTTTCCCTAGATCTTTCCCCAACCTTCGGCTCGGGTTGATGTTTCTGACCAGCCTTCTCTTCCTCCTCCATTTCTTCCGGCCATTCACCTCCGCTCTGTTCGAGTCTTCCTCTCCCAAATCGACTCTGATACAGGCCACCCATCCATCTTCTCTCCTCTGTTTCCCTCTACCTCCATCCTTCCCACCTATTCCTCGCCTTGTGTTATAATACGACCGTCATTTCCCTCTACCTTATGTTACTGTCGCCGATAGTTCTCTCCCTTTTGTGCTTCTGTAATTCACTCTTTAAAAGGCAGATGCTGTGATATGGAAGGGGGAAGAGCAACTGAGCCAAAAAAAAAATAATAATAATAAGTAAAAAATAAAATAAAATGAAAATAGATAAATAAAAAAATAACAAAATCGGATGTGTAAGGTATGAATGGTCTGAGAAAATGTTTCCAAGGAATACCAGAAAGCGACAGTTGTTCACTTGTAAGACAGTAAAAGTTGACAGAGGTGAGTGAGGTGGTTGTAAACTTTATGGAGTACGACGTAAGCAAGCAAGTATCCCTGCGAAGTGCTCCGTATTGTCTCAGGAACTAAAAGTGTCTGACAAATAACAGAAGAATGGGTAGGGGAAAACAGTAAGAATTTAACAAGGAGGATACTGTATAAATCAAGTGTTTGTTATAAAGCAATTTATGAAAAACTTTTTAAATTACCTGGTCAGTTCAACAACATTGAATAGAATTACGAGCTAAATACGTTAAATGATATGGGATTCAATTTTAGGTAATCCCAGACGTAGGTACTGATCTGCAGATATTGATTTCCTGAGAGAGCTACCGAAATACGTCAAAAAAATCGCCAAGGCTGACAGATGGAAATGCCGAGAAAGGCAAGAGCCATTAGAGGATAACCTGCAGGCAAAGCGAGTCTTTGTTGAATGATATTCTGGTAGATTTTTTAAAGCGGGGAACGAGAAGTCTTGTTTTTTTTCAATGTTGAGGAAGAACGTCGACGTTTGTTTGTACGTTGACGGACCCTCTTCAGCAATCCTTGTTTATTTCCTAGCATTGCATCTACTCAAAGGAGTTGAAGGGGTGTTTTTGTATTATTCAGGAGATGGTAGTTACGATGCTGCGCTATTAAATCAATCAATATTCCTTCCCTTAGAGAAGAATGCTATAGAATTCTGTGAAAGAAAGGCTCACAGACACTTCCACCACTTGAATGTAGGTGGGATGGAACTGAACAGTCGGTGAGACGTAAATGTATAGTAGTTTAATCATTCCCAGAAGCATTATTGTAGTTTGTAGTTGCTTTTCTTCACAGTAATACTTGGTGTGAGAAAGATCGAAACGTTCCAATACAAACACTAATCTTTATCATACATGAAAATGAGGTATACACGTCTAAGGTAATTGAAGAACATTTGACTTAATGCTTCCGATATTATAAGAGTAAATATATTAATGACAGCTTTGAAGGTAAAGAACAACTTTACTTTCCATCACTCGCCCCCGCATCTCAATCCATCATCTTACTATTAGTAAAAATACACACATACATTCACACACACATACACATATATATATATATATCACTGAAGCAAAGCAACTACTATAATAAACTACAATAATGCTTATAGAAATTATTAATTTACTTCATTTACGTCTCACCGACTGTTCAGTTCCATCCCACCTACAGTCAAGTGGTGGAAGTCTGTGAGTCTCTCTTTCACTGAATTCTGTAGCATTCTTCTCTACGGAAGGAATATTGATTGATTTAATGGCGCAGCATCGTAACTACCATCTCCTGAATAATACAAACACCCCTTCAACTCCTTTGAGTAGATGCAATGATAGGAAATAAACACGGATTGCTGAAGAGGGTCCGTCAACGTACAAACAAACGTCGACGTTCCTCCCAACATTTAAAAATCCAAGACTTCTCATTCCCCACTTTAGAAAATCTACCAGAATATCATTCCACCAAGACTCTCGCTTTGCCTGCAAGTTATCCCCTAATGACTCTAGCCTTTCTCGGCATTTCCATCTGTCAGCCTTGGCGATATTCTGTAATGTATTTCGGTGGCTCTCCACTCTCATCAGTCAGGAAATCAGTCAATGTCTGCAGATCAGTGCCGCCATCTTGCCCATTTGTCTGGCATTACTTAAAATTGAATCCTGTATCATTTGACGTGTTTAACTCGTAATTCTATTCAGTGTTGTTGAACTGAACGGGTGATTTAACAAGTGATGGAGAGCAAAGTTATTCTTACCTTCATAGCTGTCATTATTGTATTTACTCTTATAATACCGGAAGCTTTAAAAGTCGTATATATATATATATATATATATATATATATATATATATAATATATATATATATATATATGTGTGTGTGTGTGTGTGGTGTGTGTATATATATATATATGTGTGAAAGTGTGTGTGTGTATATATATATATTATATATATATTATATATATATATAAACAAAGAAACATATACATATATTTATATGTAATTATGTATACATATATGTACGTATATGAATTTCTAGCACGCAACTCTTGCTTGTTCGATTCTCGGCCATTCCGTTGAGGAGTGAGAGATGTGTATTTCTGGTGATAGAAGTACACACTCGACGTGGTCCGGAAGTCACGTAAAGTCGTTGGTCCCGTTGCTGAATAACCACTGGTTCCATGCAACGTAAAAGCACCATACAAACAAACAAACAAACAACCCTTGCGTAAAGAGATAAAATATTTGCTGGGATAAGACAAAGCCAATTATACAAAATGCTGTTCCCTTTTGATTTTGAGAGCGTATCAGCTGTACCCTGCCCCTTGAATGGCTGCTTCTATCCTTGTGCATCTCGACAGCCAATTTCCGCCACTGCCATATCTTATTTGCCCAAACCGGAAGCTCCTCATCGCCGTCCCCATATAAATTCTCTAGTGTAATTAATCATCCACTTCCTGTTAGACGCGTCACCTCTTACAGCATGCTCAGTTAAGCGTTGGAGAAATTCAGTTTTAAAATCATCAGTTTATTCAGAAGCGTATTTTTTTTTTTACGGAAGTCAAGCGTATTCTTGCAAAAACAATTGAAAACAGAAATAATTAAAATATATAGTTTAGAAAACGATTGCTTTCAAAAGGCGATGTTGGTATATGATAAACTCCTCAGCAGTTGTTCTTCTTTTTCAAAGGCACACAGATGATTGGTTTAACCAACTAATGTAATGTAAGTCCTCGTAATTAATATTCGAAATGCAGCTGCATACTGCACTATGCAGTTAAGTAATGGTAAAGGAAAACAGGAGTGGATCCATGAAAATGTCTGTGATCTGTCCCTGGTTATTTTTGTGAAATGTGAAATTCAACATTCAAACAGTCCTGTCCGATCATTGTAAAAAAAATGAAATGAAATTCAATCAGTCCTGTCCGATCATTGGGAAAAAATTAAAAATATAAAAAATTCAGTCTTTATAATGAAATCATGAAACCTTTACTTATTTGCAATAAGGTCTTAGATTTTCTCCGATTTACCGGATTAGTTGATATACATATCAAAAAAGCTGTGTTAAAAATGAAATATTCATTTAATTATCGTTAAATTACATTCTACTTAATGAATCTATTTTTTTCCAATTTAATATTTTACACTCGACGGTGAAGACCTCTCTTTAGACAGTTTGAAGTAAATTTACATGAAAAACTGTTTCTATATTACTCAAATCAGCAAACTTATAGGGTGTTTTGCGACTATGATCGACTTGGCAGGAGTAGCATCGAGGACCACCTTGTTGGAGTCCTGTGAGACACACTTGACAGATGTGACCATGTGGAAGGTGCAAGGACGAGTTTGAGGGGAAATTTTGTTGGTCATATGTGCCGTAAAACATTTTATGGACTTTCTTATGGACGTGGTCGGAGTATTGGTCGCATTTGAAAATATCTCACAAATCGGACAACTTAGTGTGCACATGGATCCTAATTTTTCATATTGGTACACCTACAATGACGTAGTAAACATATCTGTTTAGAGATTGTGGATTTGATAGCTATTCTTCTTAGGTTACATTTAAGAAATCCTGAATATTTCAGAAAAATTGTGGGAAAACGAGCAATACAAGTACAGGAAACAAATACGGCTTTCTGATTTTCTCTCGTTTAACTAAAAGCTCTCCATTTATGAATTGCACGTTCCTTTCTGATCTCCTTCCTTACTTCTGTTTCATCCGCTGCGCGGCATAATATCAGAACCTCATTTACATACAACTTTATTTCACCTCCTTTTATGTGAAGCTTTCCCCTCCATACTACATGACGTATTCTTCGAACGACTTGGTGCATGATATAATCGTCACGGCTTCTGTCAGAGGCTGTCAAATCTTCTTCAGTCTCGCGAGAAACATTTTTAAAAGATGTATTGACATCATCAGGTCGCATCGTTTCTCTTTCCCTACTTTAAGAAATAAGTGGTCAACGGAGACTGTGATTTCATATGTTGATAAATTCTTTTGTGAGTTAGTCTCTATTCAAAACGATACCTCATTTGCATAGAACCACTTTGCTGATTATTTAAATGGCCCCGACGTTATCCCTAAATGTTAGCAGTAACTTACCAGGTTTTAAAGTAATACTAATAAAAATTGAAGATTACCAGCCGTATAATTCTGATAAATATTTAATCTTCTTGATGTTGGAACGGCAGTACAACTGGCTAATCAATAATTCCTTATATATTTAAAAATAAAACTGGAAATTATGTAGGTACAAAAACATTTGCATTTTTTGTTCCCAATTGTATATCCTGAAGACCAAGGACTTTTTTTTTCTCTTCTTACTCTCCCCTATCGCTGGCTTTTGAGGACAACCCATCGCACTTAGAATAATTAAAAAGTAAAACCCTTAATGTACAGCTCATAAATTTCTCCTTCAGTTTTTTCTCCATCCGTTGGATAAGAAGCTTAGTAGTGTAAATGAATTCTGTGTACTGTATACTGTGTTTATAATATATATATATATATATATATATATATATATATATATATATATATAATATATATATATATATATATATATATATATATATATATATATATGTGTGTGTGTATGTATTTGTATGTATATGTTTCTATGTATATACATATATACAAATTACTTACGTTTTCTCTTGTATAATATCTGTTAAAATTAGATTAAATGGAACTATTTGCGGAGACTGAACTCGTCAAAGCTTTGTATTTGTTTGTATAACTTTTTTTTCTTGTTCTGTTCAGTTATGCAACCGAAAATATGAAAAGATTGTGCGTATTTCCTTTCATTTAGTATTTTACAGTCGGCAGATGTGGCGATTCCATTAGGACCGGATATACCTAGGAAAAAAAAATACATATAAACTGCAGAATGCGAACGTTTGAGTAAATATAAATAGCGATGTCACAAAAAAGACTTTTTTAGTGTTCTGAAAAGAAATCTATTGTCATGGTTTTTTTGTCTCTCCGTTCGCGCTCAGATCTTAGAAACTACTCAGGCTAGAGGGCGGCAAGTTGGTATGTTGATCATCCACCCTCCAATTATCATACATGCTAAATTGCAGCCTTGGAACTTTAGTAGTTTTTATTTTATTTAAGGTTGAAGTTAGTCATGATCGTGCGTCTGGCACCGCTAGGGTGCCAACAATACATGCCACCACCAGGCTACGGCTGAAAGCTTCATGGGCTGCGGTTTAGAGTTCCATACAGCATTATATGCTGTACAGAAATCTCGATTACGCAGAAGAAACTTCGGCGCATTTTTTATTTGTTTTTAGTGCTGCTGATATTCACCAGTAATTTGGTTGTCTAGCCTAACAATAAGCCAATTCTTGCGCTCTAAGTTGCTGTAGATATCGTCAATATATCTGGCGTATACCCTAGTCTTTGGGTGGGCGTTGAAGATTCCTTACTCAACTGTATACAAATGGGACGCCCACCACGTTATCTATAGTTACCCAGTCTACCAAAAAAAAATTTTTTATTAAGATAGTTTTACCAGATCAATAAGCTGATTATCAGCTCTCAGAAGACTGGCCCGAAGGATTTGTTTTTATTTATATTTTTTATTTATATTTTGTCATTTAAGTTTTTTAGAAACTTTATAACTGGTTTAATATCAAATGTTGAAGTTTCCGACAAAATTTCACTGATCGATTTATTTCTAAAACTTGATGTTCGCTGCTGACTGTAATTTGGACATTCGCGCCAAAAATGTTTCATTGTTATCATTACTTTACACTCTGAGCATTCAGGAGCAGGGTTAAGTATAGATCATTCATTCGGTGTCCGTGTGTTAGACGAGAATGGCCTATTCGGAGATTTACTTGGGTGTCTCTCTCTCTCTTTTCGGTATGACGAACTCCATTTTCCAAGATAAGAGCTTTAGGGGACATGAAAGATGTTTCTATAATATATATCTGATGAAGGCGTTGAAACATATCCTATGGAATTTCTAGAGTAGTGTGAAAATATGCTTTATTCTGGCAGTTTTTTCGTCGCAGCATTGCCGTATTACACGTGTGCAGCTTTATACCCAATTGCATTTCAGTGGTCACATTTACTAGTGCATTTTTAAACAAACTTTCGATATCTGTGGAAACTATCGTATGTTGTTATCAGTTATTTTTACATGTCATCCGCTTAATACCCCTTCTCACACCCTGCCTCCCTTTCAGAGCTCAACTCTGAGTTGAAGGGCATTGGGAGTGTCACTATTCATCTCAGCAACCTCATAAACTATGGATTAGACACTAAAATCTGTTGTTTTAAGTTATTTTTACATGTCACCCCCTTCCCATCCCCGCTTGCTTTCAGGGCTGAACTTGGACTTCAAGGGAATCAGGAGTCACTATTCATATCAATGACCTTGAAAACCATGGAATATACACTAACATCTGTCGTTTCCAGTTATTTTTATATGTCACCCCCTTCTCACCCTTCTCAACCACTCTTGCTATCTAGGCTGAACTTGGACTTAAAGGACATTAGGTGTGTCACTTCATCTCAGCGACCTCAAAAACTATGGATTAGACAGTAATGTCTGTCGATTTTGCTTATTTTTACATGTCATCCCCTTCTCACACACTTCCCCTTTGGTGTCAGTGATGTCTTACCCGTACAGTATTCTTTTCTAGATGGTATGTCATATGTATATCAATGTTTGGGTGAAAGTGGTCGATGCATTTCAAAGTTTATGAGGTACATACATACATACATTCATCCATTTATATATATATATATATATATATTATATATATATATATACATATATACACACACACACACATATATATATATAATATATATATATATTATATATTATATATATATATATATATATATATATATATGACATAAACTCAAACTGTGATAAGAATTCATTTGAAATAGAATGGTTTGCTACAAGCAGATGATACTAGTTACTGTAACAGAAATGAACGCTCCTTAACAAAATATCTGGAAAATGTAGGAGAAGGAAAACAAGAAAAAGGCAGCGTTTATTGCCAGAGCTTCTGTAATGACACGCGTGCTGCATTTCGAGAGTCTCAACTGTAATGGTGGCAATAAATTTCGAACTAAAGAAACAACAACTCAGGCAATTGAACGGAAATATTCTCAGTCTCCCCGTGTGCTCGTTAATGAAAGCCAAACGAGGAAGCAATTTCACGATCTCATAATTTCCTTCCCTTAACGGCAGTATAGTTGGCTTCTGGAAGAATCTTTGTATCTAAATTACCTCCGAACTGGGAACGGAACAGGGCCAAAAAGGATTTTTATAAATGTCTTCCCATCCCTGAAGTTAGTAAAAACATTTTGATATATAATCGGTATTTGTTAGGGGCAAAAAAAAATCTCTCGAGGAATCACGAAAACTCTTGGAAAAACACAGAATATCATTGTATATTTCGAGGAACTTTTACATGCAGGATAAGATTTATAGTATGAATATTAACGTTTAAAAGTATCGACATGCCTAATTTTAATTGATACGACCTAGCACACTGTTACTGAGAAATGCGACGCAAGTTTGTAACCGACCCATAAAATTCACGAAAGAATTTTCTGTGATTTCCCTTTCTGCCTCGCCATGTAGCTTCGTTCAGTATACCTCAACGATAAACCGCGGCACAAACAAAATCTTATCTACGAAAGGTTATTTTCACCCAACAACAATTGCTTGCAGAAACATTAAGAAACTCGAGAATGTTTTGGTGGTGGGCGAACAATGGACTGTTGTACATAAATGTAAAAAATAAAGGTGGGCAAGTATACGTCCGTGATTATAATGGAAGTGGGCTCAGTCTTAAATAATACCTGCCATGTGAGTTAGGCTCATAATAAGTGGTATATAATCGATTTTTATCAACTTTTTGTATTTTTTCAAACATTTGAACTGTGAACGTAGGAAACTTAATGCTCGCCATTCCTATATCAGAATATATGGGAAAACCTAACAATTCATGCATGGTAGAACCATAGCTTAATATTTATCCATATAGTTGTATTGATGAAGGTCCATATGGTCATTATTAACCGACTGAGTTGAACATGCTATGACTCTGGAATGGTGATTAAATATTTATTGTTTGTTTTCGATATTAGTGCTTGTGGAATCATCCGGCTGCCCGTTCTTTCTAGCGGGAGACAAAGCGAAGCAGACATAGAAATGATAGCTTTGAATTTGCCATAAATTATGCCAACATTTACCGAAAAGCTCGTAATTGCGAAACAATGATGAAAGGTGGCTTCAAATTTTTTCGGAGCAATGTGGCTCTTTAAAAATATGTGTACTGAAAATGGAAATTTATAAATAATTGTATACACATCTACAGGACTGCTAATCTGTACACATTACATTTTAGAATCAAGGAACTGACAGAAACAAAGAAATGAGTTTCGTTTCAGTGGCAAGAGAGACGGTTAAGAGTAGAAGAGAGAAACAGAAATTCCTTCGGACTAGGAATGAGGCGCTGATAATAGACTCAGGATGTTCTTGAATCACGCACAGATAATGATTTTCGTATCCCTGTTTACATTTGTCGCTTTTGTGCCCAGTTCAAGCTAATAACTGGTATCAGTTATTAGCAATAACCATGAGGTAAATTCCTTGCTTTCTTAGGTACTAATTTGGAGCAAATCTTCAAAGTAGGTGACGCCTTGATCGTGTGACGCTGAAGGCATAACATTTCCAAAACTCCTCTAATACTTGCTATTCAAATGAATAGCAATTCAACCGCTATCATTTGTGATTTTGTTACGAATTTTATTGAATAAAGTTATTATGAACTATTCATCCCTCAGCAGCATTTGATGTCATATCCAAAGGATAATTTAATTTAATACCTTTCCAAATGTCCATTCACATAATCGTCTGTGATCTACTTTTCTTTCGCATAACACGTTATGCGATAAAGCCCTTTCCTCTCTCCTGCTCTCTCCCAATTATGCATTTTCATGGCCCCATAATAATCACATAATATACAAGATGATAACATTCCGTAACCTTGTGTACCGTAAACAGCAACCGATTTTTTTTCCAATTACTGCTGTGGAGTCCAAACTGGATAGAGATATAAAAGAATTCATTTTGAGACATTGAATGTGGCCAAATAATTAAAGGCTTCCCATCCCTACACTCAATTATGCGCATAAAACAATAACAGAGGAGGACCGGGGAGAAGGGAATTGGGGTGGTGAGTCGTTTGGCGAAAGCATCCACAAAAGTGATATTCACTGAGCTGCTAATTGGAAAGAGACGGAGAACAGTAGAAAACACAAAGGGAAATTCATATGAATGAGTTCGCAAAGATTATATGTTTAACTATCTATATATGAATTTATTCATCTGCTTCCACTTTTGCTATTTCGATGTTTTTTTTTTCGATGTTTTTTGTTGTCTGATGCGTGTAAGCAGAAGGTGCGTTTCGTACCCTTAGAAGCAGACGGTATGGCTTTAATCAGACTGTTCCTTTGGAGTGATAGAATCGGATGCGGGATTATTGCTTCGGGAAACTGAAAAAAGTGTTGTTACCATCTTGAAAGGAAGCTTTAATTCAAGCTGAAGAACCTTACTGCTGAAAGCAACTGAACTAAACTTGCCAACGTAGACTTCATGGTTAACTTATCGGACAAATCGGTGGGTTGTGCTGCGACAGTGGCGTTTGCATATGGATTAAGCTTTGGAATTGCTGATGGTAACCTGGACTATGTCAGTATTTCAAAATCATTTTGTTATTTGGAAAAATTGAGTCACAATTTAGTCTTGAGGACATCAATATTTGTAATCGAATTGTGTATGGTGCTATGGCCAAGCCTTCCCCCGCTGATGTACCCGTTAAGATTTCTCTAGGCTTATAAAAATCTTAAAAAAGACGAAACAGTGCAAGTAACAAATGTTGATAAGTCTATTGCAGCGGTAATAATCAATAAAAGTGGCTCTGTAAATAAAATAAAGGCTTTCTTAAATGATAGGGAAAATTATACGAAACTTTGATCCTACACAAACATTGAACTCTCATTTTAGTAAACAAATGGAATCCATTCTAAAGGCCTTTGACAATTTAATTGAACAGTTAACACCTCAATGCTCCTCCTTACCTTATCTGTAAGGTTTAGTTCAGTAGGCTCAGTTACGTATAATTTGTCAAAATGGCCTTTTAAAAACATTCACACCTTTGGTAGGAAACATTTTTACACGAATGTAAAAAAAATCGTCGACTTTATAAACAAATTGAATAGTTTAATTAAATTTGAAGTATGATTTTAATATATTTAGTTTTGATGTTGTCTTTATTCATAAAAGTGCCTTTCGATGATTTATTTGAATTTTTGGGAACCTCATAGTCTTATACGGTTATGTATCAAAAATATTAAATTTTGTTTTAGTGATGAATTTTTTGTACAAAAGTTTGGCATTGCTGTGGGTAATCCCTGATCTCCTGTCCTTAGCAATATTTACATGGGATTTTTCGAGGCAAAATTCTTTAGTTGGGTCATATCCCTAGGTCCCGTGACCGTGGAGTCCAGAACTAGGTTTCTTGGTGTTTTGTCATCTTTAGGTGTTGAATAAAAAAAAAAAATTGTCCCCATGTACCTCCGAAAAGTGTGGGGAAAATTTTTGGTGGCACTTTTTCAAAATGGCAGCTAAGGCGAACGATGAAATTTTGAAAATTTGTGACTAATCACATTTTTGTTGTGAAACATTCATATAAGGGTTTTTTTGGGGTCAAGGAATTCATTTCTGCAATAAAACTTCACATTCTGACATTCTTTAATACATAAAAATCCAATATGGCCGCCATAAAATCTATTTCGGTAACGGTTTAGCTCTGATTACTCTAGAATATGCATGAACACACAATTCAACCGTAATTTTATTATTCAAAGCATTAGGCATTATCATAGTGAACTACTGAAACATTATTTGATAACTTGTTTTATACTTTTATGATAATCTTATTCTGTGTCTGAGTCTGATGAGCTATCTGTGGAGCTCTCACATTCTGTATCAGTGTCACTATCACTATCTGAGCTGGAGGTATCACTGAAATAATTATCACGCCTCTGGTAAGGGTCCACGGGTGTACCTCTCCGCTCTACTATTCCCATTCTCGAGTTTCCATCCATTCCCGATGGGAGATGGATGTTTTCTGAGCTCAAAGTATTAAAGGCAGTAGGTGAGATAGTTTGCTCTTTGCAAATGGTGGCACAGTGGATCTGAATCTGGGGGGAGGTGGAGGGTATTTTTCCTTTTCTGCTTGCGCCATTTTTGGGCTCTTGCCTCAGCACAGGTCGAGCCGGATACATATCCATACGATTTAGTAAGAACAAACTGTTCCATGTCATAACATAAAGAGTCTCATCAACTAAAGATGGTTGCATACCTAGAGATGATAAGAGCTCTCCGGCTTCAGGGTCCGTCTTTAGCTTTTTCATCAGCTGTTATTTTCCATGACCATACTGACCAGGTGTGTAGTCACATCCTGTGATACAGTGGGCAGCTATTATAATGGCACTCATCTCTTCATCTGCCAAATCTTTGTAATTTATTAACCCATCCTTTCTTTATATCAACAAATCACCTAGAAAACATGATGTGCATCATATGCAGCTTGCACGTATACATCGGTGTCCTCACTGTCAATAACTACAGGGAGATCTGGGTTGCTCGCCTCATGATAGAATACGGTCAGCATCATGGTATCAGCTTCTGTGTGGTCTAAGGCGAGGTGTGGTAGTTGTGAGTTTGATGAGATATCTGTGCAAACGTTTCCCTCACAATAAACACTATGGCGGTTAAGGTTTTTCTGGAGAAGATGGTTCTTGATTAGTCTCTGGAGACGAGTTTTATTTGCAGAATCCGATAGGAAGGCGTTAAATTCTGAGGGGCTAGGGAAAGGGTCATCAGGTTTGGGAAATTTGTTGCCAGCACCTGTGTACTTGGCAGCACGTCTTTCATGCTCTTCATCTTTACTAAGGGAAATAATGTAAGTCGGTGTCTGTGTTTCACACCCTCCCATTAAATACAATATCGTTCTGTGAAATTATTCAGTCACTTTTTGCCCTTTGAGGGAATTCTGAAGATGTAAGGTTAAGCAAGTCAGAAGACTTTGGCGGCATCATCGCTTTTGATCAGTCCTTTGGGTGTCACACACGTGTTTATAGAGAAATCCTTTGTTTCAAGCAAGGTCTAAAGAATACCAGGTCAGACCGCTTCCGACCAAAATAAGGACGATCTCGCGCATGACGTCACGAGGCTGCATCTGGCCGAGGTTCAGGTAAAAAAATGTCATCAGTCAGTATTTGACTTCACCAGAGTGAAGAACAAGGAAGCTCTCTTAGACCGGATTAAGGCTGGTCATTGGTCAGTCCTTTTAATCTCGACGGCCCTACCGAGACCATGGCTACTTGTTCTGTATACGGATGCAGAAGCGAAAGGAAGATCCAAAAATAAAATTTCATCGTTTTCCTAAAGATCATGACGTGCAAAAGAAGTGGCTGCAGTTTTGCAATACCACTGTTAATATTCAAAACGCAAGAGTCTGTAGCATGCATTTTGAATCTGCTGCTTATAAGAGACATCTGAAATACGAGCTTCTTCAGCTGGAAACTCCAAGAAATGCAAATTTACTGCGACATTGAATGGTAAACCTTGAATCTAACAAGGTTTAATTCTTATTATATTACATCTGATACAAGAATATCTACAAATCATCGCAACCCTTATTATTATATTATTATCAATTTTAGTGTATTCGTAGTATTAATATGAGAGCATTTATGGTATCTTCAAAATTAACTGTTCAGTCTACAATAATGAAATTTATTTTACAGTGAATGCTGCAATTGAACGAAAGGAGAAGGGAACTCAAAATAAGGGCAAGGATTTTCCAGTGGAAACTTATGCAAGTCATCCCCTAGAAAACCAGACCAGTTTGCAGGCTGAGACCTTCAAAGAGAAAATTCTTTGTATTGATATACAAAAGGAACTGGAGGCTGTCAAAAAGCAAAGAGATGCTTTGCTAGAAGAAAAAGAAGAATGGAAGAAAGAGAGGATTCTTCTCAAGAAAGAGATGCAAAGTTTGGTTGCCAAGATAAGTTTTGCTTGAAGTAAATTCTTCAGTGAGTCACGAATCGAATATTTGTTAAATGGGACCCGTATACATCGTTTGTCTGGTGATGATATTAGAAATACTATTACCTTGCGTAGTTTAAGCCCCAAAGCCTATAAATATTTACGGGAAGTAAGTAGATTACCATATCCCCCTAAAACAACATTAAATCGATGGTTGTCAAAAATTGATGTAGAGCCAGGTATATTGTCATCATTCATAAATTTACTGAAGGTTAAAGCTGTGGTAATGCCTGAAACTGACCGTTTATGTATCATTTCATTTGATGAATGTAGTGTAGCTCAAGTATGGTCGTACGATAAGGGAAAAGATATTTTATATCCTCCAAAAAACCGGGTTCAGTGTGTCATGATTAGGGGGCTTATTAAGCCATGGAAGCAATTGATATACTATAATTTTAACTCTGATATTACTAGATATTTTGTTTGATATCATAGGGAGGGTGGAAGCAGCAAGGTTTATTGTTGTTGGTATGGTGAATGATTTAGGCCCTACAAATGTAAAATTGTGGAATAATTTAGGTATAGGACTAGAAAATTCCTCATTCATAAATCCATCTAGTACTGATAGGGAAGTGTATGTATTTGCTGACGCCCCGCATCTCATCCAATTAGTAAGAAACAATTTTCTAGATTCAGGTTTTCAGTTACCGAATGAGAAACGTGTACTGAGTGGATGTGTTCTTAGAGAACTTATCATGAGAAGTGTGAGTGATCTGAAGACAACGCATCAATTATCTAAAAAACATATTACTGTTTATGGTGTTACAAGAATGAATGTAAGGCTTGCAGCTCAACTACTGTCTGAGACAACTGCGAAGACTTTGAAATACTTTGGAAACAAAGGACTTTTGAAAAGCAAAGATTGGGAAGAGACTAGTCAATGCATCCACCTGTGCGACTCATGGTTTGATCTGATGAATTCCAGAGTGACCTTCGATAAAAAAACCATCCAGACATGCATTTGGACTTCATCTTGAAGTACAAAGAAACACATTAAACCGTATGATAGATACTGCAAAAACTTTGAAAGTCATTGGAAGTAAGTGCATGTATCAATTTCAGAAAGGACTAGTTGTATCTTCGGAGTCTTTAAAGAAACTTTATGAAATGGTCAAGTCTAGGTATGGCATTTCATACATATTAACACGTAGGCTAAACCAGGATGGCTTGGAGCATCTGTTTGCTAGTCTAAGGCAAAATGGTGCTGAATATGAACATCCCTCACCTGTATCTTTTAAACACAGAATTAGGTCACATCTTGCAGGACCTTGGTTTCAAGTATCCCTTCGCCTTCATTCCTGCTGTGAGAAGTGGCTCTTCCTTATCCTAAACTCGGGCATACCTTCATATTCGCGCTCCAAGTCCCCAGCACGTGTCAGAACCCAAACACGTGTTTCCAGCACTACAAGCAGCTGTTTCATAAAAAGTAGCGCCCTTATTGGCGCCCTTGATTACGAAGAGTAATTAGTCTGTAAACATACCTCTTTAAATTTCATTCTTAGAGTTTCCTTACATTTTTCCCTTGAACTCTAATCTTGGCCCTAAGCCGAACTTTCTGTTCATAAATCAGACCTCATAAGGCCTTTCTTTTGATTAAGTCTGATGCGCTTTAACTATTGCCTTAAGTCCGAGGTACAGATTTTTGGAATAACGTAAATATAATTTAGTGCTATGGGATCTTGTTGTAAGGTACCATCAATACACCCCTTAATCCACTACCACGTGTCGCGTTCAGTCTGCATAACCACGTGCATTCTAATTGCAGATTGTAGTAGTCAGCTGTGGATACTCTTCTTCACTTCATGTGCCCAATGAAATCTCATCCACTGTATTTCATTGCTCCCCATACCCCGGAATAGCGGGTCACCTTTATGTCTACTTCAAGATCTCATTTTTTGTGTTAATTCTTAAGTCATCTTACGGGACCTCTTTCGTCCCTTAATCCCTATTGTGTAATCATTCTTCTTCTGGTATGTCACTGTGTGTAAATACAGTTATTTAAGTTAAATCTTTAGTGTTTACATAACTATTACCCATTTTGAAGAAGGCCTTCAGCAGTAATGTTTATATGATTGTTACTAAATCCAAGGTCATAGTCATATCTGAATGTTTTCCAGAATCAGTTGCAAACACCCTAGTAGGAATCATATCAATATATATATATATATATATATATATATATATATATATATATATATATATACACACATATACACACTACATGCTAATTGCCTTCATAGAAGACGAAGAGTAAACCTGTAAAAAAGGGGTGCTATAGGTGCCAGCTCGAGACAACGAAAAGGGAAAGCTTTTTTGGGAAAGGTGAGTTTGAGACATATAGTAGAGATCGGGCACAACAGAATGTTTATTCGGCAGCTTTAGTGACTTCTTACAGCATGCATAGTTCCGAGTAAATAACATCAACTATCTGTTGATTCTCTCATCATCGGTTGCTTGTATTTGTTTACTTACTGAAACAATCGTCTGCTCGTTTGAGCCTCTGAAAATGTAACTGTAAATTTAGTCTTTTTCGGTTCTGTGGTCAAGATTTACTTGTATTTTCGCTTATATGTCTTGCCCTGCCAATATCACCTTTGCATGTGATCAGTATTTTTTTTTTTAGAGCGAATCATTTATTGAATATTTTTA
Organism: Macrobrachium nipponense; assembly: GCF_015104395.2. NCBI lineage: Eukaryota > Metazoa > Arthropoda > Malacostraca > Decapoda > Palaemonidae > Macrobrachium > Macrobrachium nipponense. The sequence continues at coordinate 35,985,062 of NC_087215.1, forward strand.
TAAAGCATCTTAATCACTTCTGCATTTGAATCTATCAGTTATTTGAGAAACATAATGCTTTTTGAGCTGTTGTGATTTTGTTTTCTTCTTTTAATTCATAAGAATTTGTTTCCAGGTGGTGCCGTAATCATTTGAATCCTGTATTACGCGAATGAAAAATCTAACATATTCCACTTTTTGTTGCCTGCCGTAACGTTACCTTATTGGAGTGACTGAATAAAAACGCAAATGAAAATTGAAAGTTGCCTCACTCTTCGGTCCTTCTGATTTTGATTCCCTAATTTTTCCCGCAACAGCAGAGCCTCTCATCCAATATCCATTTCAATGACCGACATTGTTAATTACTTCTTTTTCGCCGGCAAAGCTTTCCGGGAAAATTGCAACCACTCAATAGAACGATAGGCATGAATATTCAAACGTCAACTAATCAAATCAGGCTCACTTTAAGCGAAGCCTCGCGCTGTGATTCATTTTAGGCTCTGATCGATTGCCTCATGATTCAGTTACAGTCCAATATCATCGCGCGGAGAATAATGACGTATTATGATGCCCTGCTGGTTTTCCTTTTACTCGAAAACTATCTGGCTTCCTGACCGAGTAGTCCTTATTGTGTTAATCGTAATGATTGGTAGGTATTTAAGTCCTTGGAAAGTATTATAAAGACTCATGGCAGATGCGACGAGATTCTTTGTAATAGTTGTCAATTTCTGCGTAAGAAGAATAAGTGAAATTCCGCATTATTTTGGTTAATCGATAGATGTCCTTAGTTTTATCTCTCGCCATCATTTACCTCTGTTTTTTCTTCTTTTTCCATCTTAAGGGTGGCTGACTAAAAATAATTTTATGAATTCCATAATAACATGGCATTAGTAACAATGGATCAACCATTAGAGTTGCTGTAAAAGTCTAGTTACACCGTTATAAATGCTCTCTTGAGCTGTATCATAATTTTTAATTAGGTAATTTTAGCTTCATTATCATCTACTGTTTCCTCATTTCACAGACATGCTCATGGTATTATTCTGCAGAATTTAATTTTTCAGAAACCTCTGTAGTACAGTCAGTTTCTTCACCTGTGTTGGATTCCAGGTGCATCTGTTTTTTTATAATCACCATCCTCAGTGATATCTGTATGCCATCTGTCAATTATACGTCCTTTCTTTTAAACTTACATTTATATTTCTCACCAGTCTGCTAGCAAAGGACCTTGTGTCGAAAGGTCTAGCAACCACTGTGTTTTGTCACGTTTCCTTCGTGGCATTTGCCTTTATTTATACTTTCATCACGTTCCATATCTTCGTGATTCAGATACATACATACATATATATATATATATATATATATATATATATATATATACTATATATATATATATATATCATATATATAAACATACATCACACATTACCACAGGTGAAGGACCGGTTTCGACCTTTATTCCAAGCCATTGATAAAGCAAAGGACTGGATACATTAGTATTAGAAGTCACAAGTATGTATTCTACAGAGACAGTATTGACGACATACACAACCATTTGAGACTTCAGATCCACCCACAGGTGGGCGTCAAGGTAGGAGTGGCCTTCAAAACTCCTACCTTGACACCTGCCTGTGGTTGGATCTGTAGTCTCAAAAGGGTAAACGGTTGGTATGTTCCTTTTAGTACTATCTCTGTAGTATACATACTTGTGACTTCTAATACTATTTATCAAGTCTTCGTCAATGGTTTGGAAATAGTCGAAACTTGCCAGGGGACCTACACCTCGAGTTCGTTATTTTCCACCACAGTAGTTAATGGCGTGGTACAAATGAATCACCATTCTTAAGTGATTATAATTATATATATATCATATATATAGATATATATATAATATATATATATATTAGATATTATCTTCACCTAACAAAGAAACGAATTTCAGTACAAGAGGATGCAGAATGAATTGGGAATCCTTTGTTAAACGTCATAGCATGTCGGTTGGCCTAACGAGTGAATTAGATACATTGTAGAGCCATTTTGTCTGAGATGTAAAGGTAATATATATAGTTATCCAGGGTGTGTAACTATCTATCTCTGTTGGAGTGGTAAGAACCTGGCACTGATGCGCTGGGGATGTTCAGTTCAGTATATCTTAGTGTAAGCAGACCACTGAGCTGATTAACAGCTCTCCTAGGGCTGGCCCGAAGTATTAGATATACTTACGTGGCTAGGAACCAACTGGTTACCTAGTAACGGACCTACAGCTTATTGTGGGATCCGAACCACATTATATCGAGAAATGAATTTCTAATCACCAGAAATAAATTACTCTGATTCAACGTTGGCAGAGTGGGGAGTCGAACTCGCGACTACCGAATCGGCAGGACGAGCACGTAAACCACTCGTCCAACGACGAACTAGGGGGGTGTTAAGGACTTAAAATAATAGTGTTTAAAAAAAGAAGAGTACCTAGTAGAGAGTTGTGGTCTACCTCTCGGTACGTATTTTGAACTATAAACTGTGAAATTTGTAAGTGGCTTATCATGACTATGTATGTTCACAGCTTGACAATTTAAGCCTTTTAATGCAATGTCCAGATCAATCTCTGGTAGTTTTCCAAAATGAAACTTTAGCCTTATAAATAACGGGCAAATTTTTGTCATGCTTAAAAAATATCTCCAGTGTCTTTTATGTAACCAAGTATCCTCTGCTGAAGGTTACAGCAGAACTGCCCCACCAGATGGTATGGGTCGTCTGTAAGGACAGCAAAGGGCTTATGAGAGGTCAGGCAACTGCAGGGTAGGCTTTATGGAAGCACCAGTGTGGATGCTGAATGTAAATAAAAGGAAGGATGAAACCTACTGAGATTTGCATAACTCGAATGTGGAATTCAGAGAGTGGGGAATGTGGTAATAAGAATTTGTAAAGGGATAATGATAAGTGAAAAAAAAGGTGAAATCTTTGAGAATGACTGGTTATGTAGACATGAGATAAGTAACTGAAAGCAATTTGTAATCCAGGAATGTTGAGAGGAAGGAGTGTGTAGCTGCCCTGACTCAGATTTGAACCTTCGGTTAACATATATGAAAATATATTAATTGCGAGGTAGAGTGAATTGGATATTAAAGGACATGTGTAGCTCGATGTATGTATATGAATCACAGTGATGAGATAAAAAATGCATACATATATATATATATATATATATATAATTTATATAAAATAAAGAAGTCATTAATTTCAGGCATGACATCTTCATATTTTCAAATATCAAGTTATCAATAGCAGATTAATATCAAATTCACTATACCTTGGGAAGAGTTTGCACTCATAGAGAATTATACACTTAAGAGAAGTGAACTACCCTGACTCATTTTTCATCTCTACCACCTAAAAAAGACAGGTTCAAATCTGAGTCAGGGCAGGTACTCTCTCCTTCCTCTCAACATTCCTGGATCACAAATTGCTTTCAGCTACTTATCTCATGTCTACATAACCAGTCATTCTCAAAGATTTCACCTTTTTTTCACTGACCATTATCCTTTTACAAATTCTTTTTACCACAGTTTCTTTTCCTAATTACCAAACGCTCTATAGAGGATATTGTTTTCGGTAGCTCCTGATTCTGAAGAGAATAACCTCCAAAGATAGCAATCGAATTAAGACTTCATCTTTTTGGTGTTATCCAATATTGTTGAATGGTTTTACCTCATTGCACATATTGTGTAAGGAAATGATAAAGGCGCTTTAGCATTTATTTTCTAGCGAGGAATTGCTGATTTCTGAACGAGTTGTATAACATCCCTCAAGCTGTAAAAATGAATTAATTTGAAATTACGTTAAGCCATACATGAAATTCATGGATATCATAAGCACGCGCTGAAAGACTTGCATAATTTGCTCGACGCTGCGCCAGTGTCCGAAGCTTTTGCGCTTCATAATTAATAAACGAAGCTAATCACCATACTTTTTCATCAGCTCGTAGATTAAGCATCATTAACGTTTGAAGCGAATGCTGGGGCCAATATTTACATTATACACTGGGAATAAAAAATAATAACTTCAATTGAGTTCTCCTTCGTTAGATCAAAGAGCAAGTCGCTTTCTATAATGCCAATATCTGAAGCAGAAACATGACTAATTACTACTTTTCTACCTGACAGGACGTCGGATGCTGCGTTAATGAACCATTCGATTGAAGGCTCGATGTAAACTCAGCCACGATCCTCCGGTAATTAACTGCCATCTTTTTCATATTCGTTTTTCTGCTGGCGGTCAGAATTACTCGCAGTGTCTCATGATTTCTTGTGGACGGACACATTCTTTTGAACTTGGCAGTAAGTTGTCAGCAGAGAGATAAGAACATAAAAAATGACATAAAATGTCAAAAAGCTACAGAAGGTCAAGTAATAACAGTTTCCTTGCAAAACGCAAGTGATTTAAACATACAAACGTGGACTAAAAGTAATGGATGTTCTCAGACCGCGGTCTGCTCCAGTATGCAATTTATTTTGCAGTATTCTGTCGTAGATTAGAAATAGTAATTTCCCTCGTTATCGCGGCCCCGCTTTATCGTTGTCGTTCTTATTGCATCATCCTAATATCCCTATTTATTAATATGGAAGGGGTTACTTTGCATTTATATATTATATATCTATATATATATATATATATATATATATATATACTATATATATATATATATAGATATATATATATATAGATATATGTATGTGTGTGTATAATCAAACGAGTGATTTGTTTATCACACATCAATCCACAGGTGAAAAAACACGAGACTGGTTATAGAATATAAATGGTTGAGACTTCTTTTTTTCTAAGCCATTAAAGAAGGACTGATACAGTGATAGAAATAAATAACAACATATAAGCCAGGGGGACAATATGGACAAACGCAGAACCCGTTGGAGATTAAAACTCCAAACCTGACGAGCGTCGAAGGGGGAGGGCCGACAAAACTCACTGGTGGTGCAGGGGTCCGGTGTTATTGCGTTCTCAGGCTGTGATAGCCTCTTGGTGCGATAAATAATAAGGTTTGCGTTATGTTTTGATTTGTGATACTATATATGACCTTTCAATGGAAATAGCAAAAATTAAAAGGAAAAACTCCCTCATAGCTGTTACATTGTGATTTTTGCTGCAAACCCATTTTATAAAGTTATTGGTCCACCCGTACATTAAAGCCTGAATTATTTATTACGCTTAAAAGATGAATGCGTGAATAAATGTGACTAAAAAAAGTAGTGAAGAGAAAAATATAGACGGGAAAAAGAATTGACTCTTCATTTTGTATTTTTACAGTGTATTTCTTGTCGCTTGTGAGAGAGTTAATACCTGTGACAGTAAGCTCCCAAGTATCATTCAACGGTATATTAGATTTATGCTCTTCGGACAAGTTTGAATACCTATGGATATTACCTTATTCATTTAAGTGTTGAAGATCCTTCATTCTATTCGAAGTTTAATGACTGATGATGGAATTATTGGAATTCCGACAAGATTGTTCAACGTTATATTATGTTCACCCCATTTGATGTTCTGCCGCAGAACTCTTAAGTTACATATATTTCAAATCATATTTCTAGTCGAAGCGTAACGAGTTCTTATGCCATTTGACTTTGGAAAGAGATATTGCATTAAATTTTCGTAAATCTTTAAAGGGCGTAATGCATCATTGAAAATTATACATCTGTTCCTTCGCGGGTCGAAGGTATTGATCATGAAAACTCTTGATTTGTGGAACAGCCCAAGAATCGTCGAACCCGTAGGTGGGTGGTGCCGTCAGTGCGCCTCACTGTAGGCAATGTTAAAGGTTCTTTGCAGCGTCCCTTCGGCCCTTAGCTGCAACCCCTTTCATTTCTTTTACTGTACCTCCGTTCATCTTTCTTCCATCTTCCTATCCACCCTCTTATCACAGTTGTTTTATAGTATAATTGCGAGGTTTTCTTCATGTTACACCTTTCAAAGCTACCTACTCTCATTTTCCTTTCCATCGCTGAATGACCTCATAGGTCCCAGTGCTTGGCCCTTGGCATAAAATTGTGTATTCCATTCCATTCCAAGAGTCCTTGATAACAGCTCAGTCTTGTATGATCGATCAAACTTTGGTCTGTAATGGCTTAATTTTCGTGATAATGTCTTATAATATTTCAGTTATGATTTCTACAATATATAAGAGCTATATAATTCTAGGTGTAGAGCGAGCTGTATTTAAATTGTGCGAGGCTAACAAAGAGATTATTTACGTTTATTATTTCATGTTGGAGGAATAACCTTAGCTTACCCCTTGTTGTCTTGTTTAATAATCTTTCATCATTATTTTTTTAAAAATGCGCAATTTTATAAATTTAAATACACTTTTTATTATATTTTAGCCGATTCTTTTAGCAAGTATTTCACCATCAATTCTCTTGGGTGAATTATTCCTTTTTCTGTTCTGTTGCTTTGTAAGCTTTTGAAAACAGATACTTCGTAAGAATGTGAACTTTTGCTTGAACCACTTCCCTTAAATGTTATTAATTGCATTTCGGGTACCCAGTACCCACGGTTGTAAGGCTGTAAGGGTAGCTGCTTTAGAATCTGTGCTGCAACACCTTTGATCCATATCCTGATTGGTCACTGTTGCACTATGATCACCACGAACTCTTGATGGTTTTAAACATTGAATACTCTCTCTACGTGTTCAGTAGCCACTTGTGCAAGACAGGACTCTCAATTTACATGAGCCCTTATGCTCCAGTACCTGTCAGATCCACATATCATCCATCCTTTACATTCAATAAATCTTCAGGTTACTTCCTTTATTGGCAAAAGCTGCACTTTACCAGACAGCATCTCTCTGTTCATTTCCCCTTCTTTCTGTACTTACTTTCCTCCACTATTTGTTTCTGTCCACTGTCACTGCACGAGTTCACTCGAAATCTTCAACGCTCGCAAAACTTGTGACTTTGAATACTTTAAGAGGCGTTGCGTTGAGAGATTATGTGGCTTAATGCGATCTTAATATCATCAACGATAGATTGACTAATTTTGCCTTTCATAAAAGAAAAAAAATTTTAAGCACGAGTTTTGAGCTTGGCTTGAGAAAATAACACACACATAGGTAAAACACCGCATGGACTGGCCAACACACCGACGATCACGGCTGGACACCTTCCGAAAAATTACTTATAACGCGTCCTGACACCGGAGATGGTCATCAGTCGCGAGTGGTTGTTGGTGAGAGACGGAGCTAAAGACCTCTACTCTCCTTTCGAAGTAAGTATTTTCTCTAAAGTTAGAAGTTAAGGCCATATTTTAAGCTTTAAACAGAGGGTAATGAAAAGGGTGGCCAACGCAGTGCAAACTTCACCAAAACGCTTTCGAAATTTTTACATACGATTAAATAACTTGGAAGATTGACGCCATTTCGATGTTTGCGGAGTCGTTTGTGTCAACAAACTTCCCATTTCCTGTGACAAATCCGCACACCACTTGTACCCATAGACGCTGAGACACTTTCATCACAATCGGAAGATGGTCCCTTACCACGACGTTTTTAAGTAAACTACGGTTTTGATAGAAGAAGACGACAAAGCGCGCACTAGATAATTATTTTAATAAATAGTAAAACATCAATATTTTACATATTTATGATGATTAATTTGAAAATATTCGTTATTGAAAAAGTAACTCGATTCCTGACTCAAATTTAAGTAATTATTTTTCGGAATTAGAACGTTTTTTTAAGTCCTGTATTATGACGTCACATCTTGACTTTCGTACCTATTGTAAATGAATTGCTATACTCAACTTTCTTGCAGAACAGTTTACCAGTTATTCATGCAGATTGTTATCAGCTATTCATGTAATTGTTATAATCGTAAAACGCATATATATCTTAATTATTTACTTTTTGGATATATGAAGATGTTTTACTGCCGGATTACCGCCGTAGTGTGACGCAATCGCTTTCGGTCCCTGGGCCTCTGTCTGTTTTCGCACCATAAGAAATTATGGGGCCGAATTGCAATTACCAGAGAAAGAGCGAGAGAAGAAAGAAAACACACGGAACAAAATTAGCATTGAGGGGCATATGTTTTGATTGAGAAAAATACAAATTTATACAATAGCCAGCTTGTAAAAAATACTTGATTACAAAAAACTTGATTGACAACTAAGCAACATACCTACTATGGGTTTCAGAGACAGTGCAAGTACGTTTTTTGGTAATATTTCTGTAACGAACACTCTTATCAGAACAAGATTTTGCTATAGTGCATTACATCCAGTGCCGTAACTTATAAGGGTATCGTGAATCACTAATCGTAAAGAATAACGACACTTGTCCTTGTATCAAGAGACAAAAACTCCATTATCCAGAAATGGATACGATCACTGCAGTAAAAAAGCTCACCTACCCCCCCCCCCCCTGCCCTCCTTACACCGCCACCCCTTTCCTTCTTCCTTCCTTCACCTTCTTCTCTCTCTCTCTGTTGCCAATTGGTATGTGTTCACCCTCCAAACTGGGTATAAGACTTACACAAAACGTGGAAATTGGTGAAATTAGCTTATGTATTGGAAGTATATAAACATAAACTATTGAAGCAATTTTATCATTATTGCATTACTATGGACAACTAAAATTCATGGAAACCAGTTTATGATAATGCATCGGCGTATGTGTGAAGCTCCACTAGTGCAACAACATGATTTTGCCATTCTTAGCATGCAAACATTAAAGGTTACATTTATTTCTGGCATACAGTTATTAAAAAATCAAAATACTAATATAGACTTAAATCAATGAAAGTGCTAGCAAAATATAAATATATATATATATATATATATATATATATATATATATATATATATATATATATATATATATATATATATAATCCACTAATCGTCGTCTGCTCCGCGATGGTTTTCGGCAGCCAGATGTACGACAAGGTTAGAAACATTGGATTGTATCTACTTTAGAAATATCTGTAATTTTTCGGGCAATTTGGTTGCAAAAAAGGGATAATAGACATGAATTAAATAAACATTTTGAAGTAACAAAGTAAAGTTGAACTAAATAATGAGTAAAGTAAACAATTAAGGGAATTAAAGCTTTGCACCTCATAAACAGTGTCGTCGTCTGCTGCCCGTAACTGTGTTTGTGGAGTGAGCGCTTAGAAACCAGGAACAGCAACGTGGTTTAAGTGCAATTTGGAGTGGATTAAGACCAATAATGTGTATAATTACAATCAAATAAGCACTGTGGAGTTTCAATTGTGATGGCAGTAAGGATAAAACCACCGATTACAAGGTAAAAATGAATTCAGTTCAAACCATGACCCCGGGAATAACAAGTTTCATACTTTCACTAATATAGGCAACAAAATGTTGTTTTTTTTTATTGTGCAGATTACAACTGCAATCTTGAGTAAGATCAATAAACGTTATATATATACGCTAACATTTTCAAATGAGTGCTGGGAAAGATGGTGGATTGTCCGTGATTAGACCGGCCAGCCTTGACGATAGCAGCCGTACTGGATTTCAAAACTGCCTTGAAAACATATGCTTATTTTAGTGCGTTTATGGGCTTTCATATCACATTAGTGGGACGAAACTTCAGTCTTTTGAAATGGTATGCTTAAAGTTGTAATTGTATTCTTTTATTACCAATTAAATATCGAGTGAGTAAGACCCGGCCAGCGTGATGACGATGGATCGTCCATGATTGTTTACCCTAATTGAGACTATACAAGACTTCATATGTTAATTGAATTTTTTAACCAAGCTAATATTATAGTTTCGAGACGACAAGTTATGCCAAGTAGTAGCCCGTAGCCTTATATTGTTTGCTTAAAACTCTAGGGTAAACTTGCTCCTAGTTTTTGATCGGTTAATAATAGGGAAGTTTCCCTTGTCCATCAGGACTAACACTGACATTTGCGAGGAAGAAAACTGCGATTACGAGATCGTACCATAGACTATTCCAAACGTTAGTTTAGAATTATGGAGGTTAGGCTAGGATGCTTCCCTGTTGAATTGTGGCTTTGCTGTTACACTGACGGTTAATTCGCCAAAATGACCGATTTTGGTGGATTTTCATGTCGACAAGTCGCGGAAAAATAGCTTGTCATCTAATTTCCTTGTAGAGATGATATTGCGTTATGGCCTTCCGGGTTATCTTAGACTACATACGGATTTATAATTTATAAGAACAATTTTAACTTTTTTTTTTTTTTTTTTTTTTTTTTTTTTTTTTTTTTGCTGTAGAGGAAAAGATTGAAATAAAATCTTAAAATTTTGGGGTAATTCTGAAATTGCATAACCAGGTCTTGTTATTGACACGATTTTTTTAGTTCCCTCTCTCTCAATAGCAACGAAACTATTTATCAGCTTCGATACATTACTGTAATATATAACTTGAAATGTCCTCGTTCTAGCAAAATTGAATTCTGTACCACAGCCTTCTTGTCAAAAAAGAGCGGAAATGCTACATTATATATAAAGAAGCTAAAACTAAAAAAAAAACTTTAAACGTGAAGACTGTTGTAGATGCCTCCGAGATTTTTAGTATATTTCAAGACCTACTGTCTGCCTAATCCAAATGAGGGTAAAGTTTATGAACGCATGACGTTAAGAAGTTCTTGCATAAGTAACCCGCAATACGACGGAAGTGCAAAAGTCACACCTACAAACAATAAGACTGGAAAAAAATAAAAAAAAGTTAACTCTGACTAAGGTACCTACCGGCAAAGCTTCACCAAAATCTGAGGAAAAATGAAATGCTGAAAAAATTTAATTATTTAAGATACTTACTTACTAAAGTTTATCTAAACTTGAGAAAAATAATATGTTGACTAGCTGTCATGGATTTTGAGTTCTACAGATCAGAAATATTTGCGAAAAATGATCACCCATCTCCAAGGTGCACGCGCACAAAGTTCAACAAAATCAAATTGGGGACGGTAAGGGAACAATAATAATAAGTAGGTTCCGTTATTATGCAATTATATCATCAGCATCATTCATGGTTTTACGACATGCAACTCAAAATGACCTCTGAAATTCTGCAATTCATGTCTCTTCTGTGATTTCACTTCCACATAATACTTATGAGTAGACTCCCGTTTCATAGTTTTCACCCAAGTAGGTTTGGGTCTTCCAACTCTTCTGATCCCCTGAGGAGGAGCCCAGTTGACAGTAGTATCATGCACTATCTCACCGAGGTGGTAGCAAAAGACATTTCATAGCCCTCACCATCTCCCCTTCGACATCATCCTTCTCGTAATTTCCCACATAACATTTCTCATCCTGTCCTGCCATCTGATTCCTAATAATTAATCTTCTCAAGGCTTTACTTTGAAATCGACAAAATCTTGTAGATAGTTACACAGTCATGCCATGATTCATTCCCGTACCATAATGTACAGTAATTCATGCAGTTTAATTAATTTTGGTTTCCAAATCTGAACTGATTAATTATCTTTTTTCAATCTTTCACGGAATTCTAACAGGAGATTCCCTATATTAAGTATCATTTTGTTTCTAAATAGTTGAAAGACACGAGCTCATTAATACATTCGCGGATAGCGTTATTTCATCCCTTGGTGTATACTTTGTCCTCATTATTTCTGTTTTTCCTAGATTTGTGCCGAGTTCCATCTCTCGGCAGTATGGTGCAATCTATTAAAGAAGCTTTGTAAATCTGATGGTATTTACTTGATATTTACTTAATCTTCCTATTCTAAGTCTGTCAAGTTTCTGTCCTTACTCCAAACTAAATCTCTTCATCTCCAACCACCTTTTTTTTTTATAATGAATACATCATAATAGCATACAGCGCTTAAAAATATTTGCAGCATACGAATTAGGATTTGTATTGAAGGGAAAAGTTTTAACAAACATTTTTTGCTGAAGTAAAATAAAAGGCCATAAAGGCCTTTTATTTTAACAAGCATAGCATTGGCTAAATAGAGGAAAAATAACGAAATTTTAGTTTATAAGTGGCCCTATGACCTTGAAAAAAGGATTAGGTAAAAAATACAGTGAAAACTATCACTAAACCCCAAGTTACCAAGTTTTGTAAACATCAGAAAAAATGCATTGAAAGTTTATCAAAAACCTTGCGCAGAGGTCACTGTGAAAACATAATCACTAATACCCATGGTGCTTCTCTGCTATATTTCATCAAATTCAGACAAAGATCAAGTGTTGTACTTTTAGGTACCAGTAACCTTGAAAAATAGGTCACTGTCAAAATAATTTCCTATAGAGATTCACTTATTTTCCAAGTAGCTGCCAACTAAATTTCATAACGAATATAGAGAAAGTAGATGTTTAAAAATCAATGTTTTGATCTCTAAATTAACCTGTGGCTTTGATAAATACTTAAACATTTCTTGATAAAATAGCCATCAACAAACTAGGCACCCGATTTGCCAAGTAACATAAAAATGAAAATAAGCGAAGGAAAAAATACTTTTATACTATATATAATTACCATCCACCAAGGTACTTAGTAGGTGACATGAAAATCAGAAAAAACAAAATATCGAACTTCGATTTCGTTTGTGAGCAAACATTGTAGGTCAAGGTGGAAAATAACTTAAAATAATACCATGTAAACATGTAGCTCTGAGATTTAGAATAAAAAACTATGCATTTTGTTCGTTAATTAAACTGTCTAATAATGATGATAGTAAATATAGACTTAAACTAAAGACATCGTGCGCCAAACACACTTCAGTTTTAACTAAACCACGAAATCCTAATCTGTTTACGAACTGGTATAGATGATATGATTACTGAACATTGCCGTTATTTGCGCATGCAACATGCAAAATATATTATTTCCTGAAATTTTGATAATTTGCTGCATTCTTTCAAGTACTCTATCTACAGGTATACGTAGATCCTATCCTATCTCAATATTTTTCTAAAAGTTCGTCATATTACTACTATTTATAGTCGACAAAAATAAATAGATCTTGCAAGTGTGATTACTAAGTGAAGAAGCAGAGCATGGAGCTTTACGAGCGGGCTGAAACTTAGAAGGTTAGAAATGTCTGAGTGTCGAAAGATGCAAACCCTTGGAATACCATAACGTGTAAAAATTGAAAGAATTTAACCATGTAAGTCCCTGTACCATTGTCGAAGCCTGTTTCATGAGCTTGGTATAAATACTGTCAGTCTAATGATATAAAATAGAAATAATGGAGACATACTGCACATTATACCTCCAGCGCCCCTTTTATACAGTCATTAATGCAGACCGAAAATCTAAATAATATAATTACAAACCTCACTTACCAAGATGTTCCCTATCTTAAATTCTGAGGAAAGGGCCCTCCTACATTAGCATTCTGTAAACCAGATCTCCCATCCACCTTCGGTAGTTTTTATTGCGCTAACTCTTGGATTACAGTGGATGTATTATTACTTTAGAGTCCGGCTGTGAAGAATCCTACGTGTGTGTGTGTGTGTCCCACCTCTTCATGAATGAAGGCACATACATGAATTTCCATACATACATATTTATGTGTAAGTGTGTGTGTAGTTCCACTCTGCAAGCAGAAGGGAAACTAAAATTGCCTTTAAAAGTTAGTCTTTATTATACCAAAAAGGAGAAAAGAAACAGAGTATGCAATATAAGGAATGTACTAGAAGAGGTTAGTGAGAGAAGAGAATGCACGAGATGATTTATATGATAAGTCAAATTACAAACATTAAAGTTATATAAGTAATAACAATAATAATGATAAAGGAACATGTTTCTCAATACCACCTACCATGACCCCGGAGGTTTGCATGACATTACTAAAGAGAAATCGCTTGTGGAGAAGCTGGCCGTAAATAAGCTGGACCCTTTGGTATGTTGTCGTGGACGATGTTCGTTCAAAATAACATGTGTTTTAAGTTATATGATCTAATAATAATCAGTATTAAGTAACGAGCCTATAAAAAAGCCAAAAGCTTCTATTATGAACCCTGGCATCGGCTATTATTTACCTTCTCACAATACGGTAACACATAAGAGCACCGTCTCTCCAGTGCAATCGGCGAGTTGCCAAGTGTCTAAATAGGTTTTTTTTTTTTTTTTCGGAGTACCTAGGTCCCAATGAACTTACGGCCCCGGCATGCGCTGGTCGTTGTCAGGGTCTCTCTCTCTCTCTCTCTCGTCTCAGTCTCACCCTCTCAGTCTGCGTCAGGCGACGGCTCGGAGTGAACATTGCTCGAAGGAGCAATAGATCGCAACTCGGTGCGCTATTTTGCTTTTCCGTGATCGTTGGGATTTACCCCTAAATCCATTCATTTCTGGGACATTGTGTACTGTTACACTGCTAAAATTCCAGCCATGGCAACTCCATACAAAGAGGTGGGTAATTATTTTTAAATAATCCTTCTCATAGCTTTAGTGGCGATGAACGAAATTGAATCGGTAATGTTAAGTCATTTACGAAGTGAAAGCTACCCCATCAATTTAATGGCTTTTCCCCATGTGCCTGGGCAGCTGGAGAGCCGAACTCGTTCACAAGCAGGAGAATCTACTGCGTTTGGTCTCTGAAAAATTCTCTGATATCTTGTTGACATAAGCAGTGAAATAATGACTATGTGCCTGGTGGCTAAATGACTGAGGTCTGAGATGGATCACAGCCACAGTCGTTGAAGGTACAATGCTAGAAATCTATTACAGAGCAGAATTAACCTAGTTACCGTCCTTGGAGTCATTGCTATTTATTTTGGAAGAGGTATATATTATATATATATATATATATATATATATATATATATATATATTTATATATATATATACATATATATATACATATACATACACTTTATATATAGTGTATATATATATATATATATATATATATATATATATATATATATATATATATATATTCGCAAAGTTAAGTAGCATTTTATATATCAACTGTTGCTGGAATATTTTATGCTTGCATTAAGTGCAACCCACAAGAAAAGCACAAAAGTTAATGAACGTCAATTGGTAATTTTATCAGTTTGTTTTATTAGAACTTGTGTATTAGTTGTGTGCTTTCATAAATGCCATTGATGTCGAGTGGAGGACCGCTTTGTAGCGCAAACATTCCTCTCAATTACGCTCACTTTTTGTCTGTATTCTTCTTATCGCCACATGATTACTCAGGTCCCCTTACTCCCTCATTAAAGGAAGATTTTACATCTTTAAAATTTTTGGTCTGTCCCAACACAGTGTTAATGAACATTTAACATTATTATATCATGAAGTGTTTATGTGGGTCAGGTCAATTAACTCGTAAGCTGGTACCACTGCAGAATTAATAGTAAATAATGGTTCAGGGAAAAGTGAAAGTGATTATGTGTGGTTGCTACGAGACAGAGCCAAGGCGAGGCATAGTACTTATGTGACATGAATATGAATTTGCTAGAAGATCGGCCAGGCTGGGTTTGTCAGTATAAGTTGAATGATGTAAGAATGCAAAGAATGGCTGGATGTATAGTTGATTATTGTGTAGGTGAAGTACAAGTGAAAATAAATTATAATTTCACCTCTTAGAGAAAGGTTCAAAATGTAGTTATAACTGCAAGACAATATAGAACATCTTGTCAGGAAATGGATAAAAAATGGGCTGGGGTTAAAGAAGAGCAAGGTGTTATAAGATGAAGCAAACTTCGAAGATAGGATGACTTAGTTTTAGACTAAAGGATTACGAGAAGAAAGAATGACACCATAAAGGAGTGGAATGACATAAGAGGTTAAGCAACGGCTGAATGACAAGTAGTCATGTGTTAGGTACACGACTGCATGAATAACGTCGGTAAAAAATAAAATGTTGGGATACAACAAGATTTCCTGATGCTTTCCAAATAAATTTTTCAGGAGGAAAAAGTCGTTGTAGGTTAGGAAATAAATACGAAAGGAAAGGCCCATGCAGTAACGCGAGATCCTTTTGTAGGAGATAAAGGGAAGGCAATACCTGAATAATGTAAAAGTGGATGGATTTGGTTTGAATTTGAAATCTCCTGGCAAGTAATGAAGACAGTGCTGTTTTTGTATTTAAAGGTCTGTCAACTTCTATTGTATTCAGTGTGAACTTCTTGAAAATTTAGAATATATTACGAAAGTACTTTTTCCAAGTCCCCAGTTTTTCGCTTATCTTACTACCGTGGATTTAGGGTTATATATATATATATATATATATATATATATATATATATATATATATATAATTGGGTGTGTGAATATGAATATATATATGCATATATTGATATATACATATATATATATGTGTGTATGCATATATATACATGTATAAGTGTATATATATATATATATATATATATATATATATATATATATATATATATATATATATATATAGAAAGAGAGAGAGAGAGAGAGAGAGAGAGAGAGAGAGAGAGAGAGAGATAGAGAGAGACGAGGAGAGAGAGAGGAGAAGAGAGAAGAGTATAAGGAGACAGAACCCGAGAGAGACGAGAGCGAGTATTATCGATAATATTGTATGTTTTCAATATTCATATTTGAGCGATAAGATGTATGTCATCTATGCACATTATTACGGTCAGTAGGTTTTATTTGCCGACCTTCGACAATGACTAAAAAAGGATGCCATACATTATTCCGTATCCGTACATTTTATTTTATTTTTTTATTTTGGTTCAGAATATTTTTTTGTTTGTCACTGAAGATGAGACAAGGGGGACATAACTCAAGTTAATGTGCATAAATCGACGTCTTTGTGTGTGTGTGTGTGTGTTTTACTATTGTCCTTGTTGAAAAAAAGATGGTTTTATTGTCATATTGCAGCGCTGACGAGAATGCAGTTATGACCATTGTCTCCTTTCCTCTGTACTTTTATTTTTCTATTTGTATTTATAGTTTTACTTACTCTGTGACCATCGCCGTAAAGGTGAATGAATATTTAGGAACAATCTTTATGGGGTACAATGTATAATTTTACCGTGATCATTTATAAGTCAGGCTACCAGAGACATGTTTTATTTATTTATTTTTATTTATTTATTTATTCATATATATATATATAATATATATATATATATATATAAAAATATATATATATTTGCCGTAGAGACGATAGCTTGCCATTACTTAAGGGTCTTTGCGGTTCCTTTACCACCCTAGCTGCAACCTCTTTCACTCCTTTTACTGTACATCCGTTCACATTTTCTTTCTTCCATCTTACTTTCCACCCTCTCTAACAGTTGTTCCACAGAGCAACTGCTATAGTTTTTCCTCCTGTGACCCCTTTCAAAACCTCTTCCTGTCACTGTCCCTTCCAGCGCTGGATGACCTCATAGGTCCCAGCGCTTGGCTTTTGGCCTAAATTTTATATTCTCTCTCTTTTACAGAAAGTGGAAAAGTATGTATTAGATAGAATTAAACTTGTAGATCTTAAGGAAATTAAGATTAAAGTAAGTAAATAAGGTCAGTGATCACAATACCATCTTATTTGACCGTAAAATCCAGAAAGGTACGTACCCACGAGAGAGCATTACGGCGGGTAACCAACTATGTCAGTCTGTATTGTGGAGACGACTGATTCCGTGAATCTCTTTGTTAGCGAGAAAGACTTTCTGAGTTTGTAACGTTGTTCCCTTCGAAGTTCCCACAGCAACTATGTGTCTTCAGAAAGCTACAGATTTCACATTCATTTTATCTTTATGGCCCCAAAAATTGACATCTATTTACACTAGCTACCTTGGTTCTAATCCAATGAATTTCGCCATTTCATTTCTACTTGATGATAAAGTGGTTCGTCAAGAACTCTGGCAGTCGACACTGTAATTTATCTACAAAGGTTGAGATGTTTATCTCACCTTATATCTGAGTCAGTTGGTGGTTGTTCTATTGGGCCAGATAATCGTTAACCTTTGTCTTTCCTTAATAGAATACGTAACATCAAAATATTCTTTTGGCCTTGGTAATTAGTCTCTCTCTCTCTCTCTCTCTCTCTCTCTCTCTCTCTCTCTCTCTCTCTCTCTCTCTCTCTCTCTCTCCACCAACTAAGTAATATATGTGACTACAAAAAAAAGAGAAGAAAGCTGATGATTGATTCTACTTGTATGAGATGGTAATTACAATGTAGATGTCCTCACATTTTCATTAGTCTGCAGTTTCTGGAACTTATTATGCAGTAATATTGTGCTGACGTCCGCCTGTCAGTCAGTCAATGTGTCCGCTTCATTTTAAAAGCCGCTTAAGGTTAGTTATAGTGCAGATTTTTGCAAGAGGGTTTCAAAAGAGAAATTGAAGTGTCAGACAAATAACATATTTTGGATGGATGCGTGCGTTTAGCGAACTCGTTTATGATGCTGTGTATTTAATGATGACGATATGACGTATAAAAGTAGATGCACAGGAAACTGAGGCACAATGGGTTCAGCTATTGATAGCATTTGGGTATACAGAAAATACGTGAAACAATGTAAATAAGTGATTTATAAAATAAAAATAAATAACTTATTCAAAAGCGACTACTTTTGGTGGTTTTAGTTATGTAGGTTTCGTTCTTGGACCTTGAATTTTCCGCACTCTGGACATAAGAATTTAATGGATGGATAATGAATCATAGTCTTGCTGCTGAAGATGATAATTATGATTGAGCCAATTTGCTCAGGATGTCGTAGTGGCAGACGTTGCGGAAAGTCAAGGCTACTACCGGATACTCAATAACTGGGTGACGCTCGAAAACTCTTGACTCAAGCTTGTTATAAAATATTTAACCTATGAACAAACTCTATGACCTATGAACAGACGCCTGCATAGATTGCAGATAACATTATTTATCAACAGGACAGGTAAACCAGTGCCATAGTCCAGTAGCAATAGAACGGTTAGACAGAACTATAAATGCCAGTAGTAGAAATGCCAGAAGCAATGTAAGATTCTTTGAATTACTCAGAGTGCAAAGCCCAACACATTCAAGATAAGAAATAATGTCCAGTGTAGATTTTGCAATGCAGTCATAATTCACGAATGCGGATACCATAAGTAGCGTTTACATATTCTACTAAGAAATGGTTGAGATTCCTTGGCAGTTCCATCTCTAGACTTCTCTTGGTCGAAGTCGGGTTAGTTTCCTGAGACTTTCAAATTCCCTTACCTGATTTCCTGGCTGAAAAGGAGCATCATTTGCATGTGACAGAGACCATCATAAAATGCCACAGTTTGTTTCGGAGCGAAAGCAAATTCAATATCAGTCTCTCCCAGAACTAGTCTGATGTACCTTATTGTACATATTTCACCCGGTGATGTGATACCTTACGGCAGAAAAATGTTGCCTCTATGTATATTGTTGGTTTTGTATTTGATTCTGGCGTTTGAATTTGTACCATTTTCCCGATTTGGAACATTATGGTTATTTGCTCTTTTAGATATCAATTTTTGCGGCCAACGTCTATGCAGTTTTGGTGGTGGTAGGAGAGATTATTCTACTGTGAAAAAATAAATTTAATCATTTTCGTAATCCTAAACCTTTGCTTTTAGAAGTCATTGCACTTTTTGTGTGTGATTCTTTGCCAGAAGGATTTGTCCTTTTGTTAAGAAGAAAACACGTTAAGTTTTTAGGGCTTTAGTAGAGTTGGGGTGGTGGTAACCAGATTCTAAAAATGCCCGAATCATCTCTCCTGTGGAGGTTTAGTTGCATGCCAAGAATGTGGGAACTTGTTGTCTGGTTTTTTCAAGTGAGCAGAGAACATGCTCATATGACACGCGAGTCTTTGATGCGTGATGATCCCATCCCAACGGCCTCAGCGTCAAGGCCTCCAAAGTTTGAAGTTTGGATGCTCTCACATTAAGGTGCATCCAACAAATGTTTTTTATTATTTTCTAAATTTATTTTCTATTCCCATCTTTTGCACGTATAATTTTCTATTATCTCTCTGTTAGTTATACTTCAGCGGATTTAGAGGACATGTTCATTACAGCTCTCTCTCTCTCTCTCTCTCTCTCTCTCTCTCTCTCTCTCTCTCTCTCTCTCTCTCTCACGAGTGTCCTGAATTCTCCGTAGCTTCACCAGTGCTGACTGCAGAGTAAGTACTCTCTTCTACCTCCTCGCCCCCACCCCTCTACTCCATTGTTTTCTCACGAGAAAATTCTCTGAATCACGTTCATGTTTGAAATCCATGACATATTTTGCTAGTGCTGCTCAATTTTGTAAAATTCGTTCATTTCTACCACTCTAATGTCAAAGTTATGGTTTTCTCATGCTCATGTATTGTTCTATATGTTACAAAATGTGTTTAAAAGATACGGGTATAGTACTAATAGTAGTAATGACAACGGCTACTGTTCACAAACAAACAAAAAAAACAGCAAATTTTCTACGAACCGTTTTACGACGGGCAGTAATAAGTGTTACTTTATCCAGTCCATCAACGGATGGTGGGTACGAAGGAAGATCCGAGGACGATTTTATGTACTTCTTTGCCTTCCGCGGACATCCGAGTCCTTTACAGAAGCCGGGATATAAGGCATGGGCTAGGCCTAGTATGCTCTTGTTTCATATCTATCATCAGTTAACGTTGTTGTGAAATCACCATCTGACGTACAGGAATGAGGATAACGAGATATTGCCGGTTTCATTTAAAAGAGAAAACCTTATGCTGTGTACTGTAGGCGTTACTTAAGGTTCTTTGCAGCATCCCTTTAGCCCCTAGCTGCAACCCCTTTCGTTCCTTTTACTGTGCCTTCTTTCATATTCTCTTTCTTCCATCTTACTTTCATAGTGCAACTGCGAGGTTTTCCTCCTGTTGCACCTTTCAAACTTTTTACTGTCAATCTCCGTTTTAGCTCTGAATGACCTCATAGGTCCCAGTGCTTGGCCTTTGGCCTAAATTCTATATTCAATTCAGTTCTAGATAAATTGAATTTCTACGACCCCTCTCTCTCTATCTCTATCTCTATCTCTATCTCTCTCTCTCTCTCTATGTATATATGATATGAGATGCAGTGCATCCATCTGGCCTTGTAAGCTGACTGCCGTCGCAGTATGTGATGATTGTAGCAGCAAGGTCACCCCGTCATGTACCAGTTGACTGAGCGCTTTCTCTTTCTTTGTTCCGTTTGTTATAGATTGGACTCACTTCCCTTCACTGTGGCCTGAAACGTTTGTTCTCTACCTTCGGTTGCAATTGATATATTGTTCTTCGCTTTCTTTTCTCTTTATTCTTCATTGAACCACCTTTCTCTTCATTTGTGAGACGAAATAGTTGCATTTTATCTGGTTTATTTTCTTCCCACTATTCACGTGGGAAGTACGGTAGACTGCGTCAATATATTATGGGTATTAATATTTATAATGATGGGTTTTTTTTACAGTTTTTGTCTTGTACTCTCTTAACGCCCTTCGCTTATAAAACTGGTATGTCTTTTAACATTTCTGAATACCAGCAAAGTCCCACCATTATTTCCACCAGAAATGGTTGCACAAAAACAATCTATATATATATATATATATATATATATATATATATATATATATGTATGTATATATATACACACACGTATATTATATGTGTGGATGTGTGTGCGCGCGTGTGTTGGAGAGTGTGTGCTTCATATGAACTTTGGAACCGCGGTCAGTTTTCTACAAAAGCTTCAAAAAACGACCTTTAGGTTGAAAGTGCCTCTTACCAGTAGTTGGATTTCTACCAGACCGAGAAAGCCTATCAGCTGTATGGGCTGTAAATGGTCATCCCAAGGTAACACAAGTATCCGCATGACATCAAGTAAAATGGAGTTCTAGCAAACAACCCCATAAAATCTGATTAATCATTCAGTCAACATTGCTTCGAGGGAGGAGAGATTGCCGTCGCTGGGATTTCACTTTGAGCTAAGACTTTCGTCGCTGATTTCATGAAACGTGTCGCAGAAAAATGGCTCCTTTAACTTTCTTTTCCTTTTAATTTTTTTTTAAAATTTTTTTTAGCAGCTGTTTGGAATTATTTTTTTTAAAATAGGATTCATATATATATATATATATATATATATATATATATATATATATATATATATATATATATATATATACTATATATATATATATATATATATATATATATATATATATATATATATAAACTTAATTTCACCGAACTTGTTTATGCTATGATTTCCAATCCACTGAGAAGATATGCGAATGTAATTGCATATTGTATACCACAAAGATCGTTGTCCAGAAATTCGGTTCATTCATTTACCAACTATTCTTTTTGTCGTCACATATTTTGGGGCGTGAAAATATCACTTACTTCCTCAATGAAAGCAGCGCTATCCCGCCATAGTCATTATATTGCCACAACACCACAAAACTTCACATTTCACGTAGAAGCAACGAGGCCATGGGATTTACACGCTTCAAGGCTTTCGTTTATAATGACGCTTGTTTATTTCTGAGGAAAAACCGCAAGTCACCGTGATTCGTTGGATAGGAACTTTCCTTTACATAACGGAGAGATTGCATTCCTTCACCGACCGGGTTCGCGCTGTGCATGACGTTTAGACGCTTGAAAACGTGCAAGGAGGTGGCTGTGCATCAACAGGGATAATATGAAATTAGGAATATATATATTCTTAGAGCTCGTATTCTATGCGCTTGTATACGAGACATGAGTAAATATACATATTTATATTTATATATATATATATATATATATATATATATATATATATATATATAGTAGTATATGTATATATATATATATATATATTGTATAATATATGTATATATAATATTATATTCTATATTTATAATATATATAATATATATAATTATATTATATATTAAATATATATACCACGTGTATTATATACATCATGTCCCTAATACAAGCGCACTTAAGAACACGAGACCAATCTAAGGGAAGGGAAGGAACTAAAGAAAGTCCGACGGTAATTGAAAAATAATTATATGACAAATCATGAAATTTCAAGAGACATTTAAAATCCAGAATCTTAACTAAAAAATCTCTGAACACACAAAAAGAACAAATCCGTTTCAACCAAGTTCCTTAAAAAACGAACACCAACAATATAGAGAGTGCGTAGGAAGGAGTAACCCATCTGCCTGATGCAGCCCCAAGCTACGAATATTATGAGCAAAAGGGATACAGTCATTTATGATTCTAAATTATGATAAATAAAAATAGTTTTTGTTTAATTATACACAAAAATGAAATACACATTCATAATATCATTATATTATTAAACATTGGCGTTATAAAAATTACGAAGAAAAATTTGAGCCCGTAATTCTCAAATAAATACTTATACCCTTCAAAATCTATTAACTCAACTTAGTTATTTAAAGCTAAAACATTGAATTTGTATATACTCATGTCCCGTATACAAGCGCATAGAACACGAGATCTAAGGAAGGAAGGAACTAAAGAAAGTCGGACGGTAATTGAAAATAATTATATGACAAATCATGAAATTTCAAGAGAATTAAAAATCCAAGATGAACGAGAGCGAAAATAATTCGGGTATATGGAGATAATGGCGAATTTGTGAAGAGCTAAATCAATGTACGTACGATTATGGACGACAGATACTGTGCAGTGATTTTTGTGGTGTTTGTGGCACATGAGAGGATGGAAATTGAATTATATGTTAAGTTTACAGCGAGAGGTATCACATGCTGCGGCATGGAAAGGCTGAATTATTATTTTTATTATTATTAGTATTATTATTCAGAAGATGAATCCTATTCGTATGGAACAAGCCCACAGGGCCCATTGAGTTGAAATTCAAGCTTCCAAAAAATATGGTTTTCATTAGGGGACGAGGTAAAGGGAAATACAGAAAGAAGAGACGCCACTTAGAAAAAAAATTAATAAACTAACAAATAGATAATGTTTTAAAATGCAAGAAGAAAATACGGTTTCGGTTGACTGCATCTTATAGACAAGTAAATAATATTACTGTAGATATGACGTGTATAAAGGTAGTTACATGCCAGTACGGTTTCCGCAGAAAAATCTGATGAGATTGCAGAGTCACACATGAGATGATGCCTCAGATCAACATGACAAAGATGTTTACAGAAAATCCGCTAAAGTGATTAGAAAAATGCACGAGGCGAGTCAACAAATTGGAAACTCACCGATGACTAAGATCAACACGACTAAGTTCACTTAAGATTTGACTAAGAGGATTAAAAAAGATGTGCGTAGTGAGTAAAAAACTAGGAATCCAGTTTTAAAATCAGAGGCAACACACTATGCAGATAAATGAAAACTTAAAAAAAAAAAAAAAAAGAGGAGTACTACGTTTATTTTTTAAATCTGCCGACCTTACAGCGAAGGCAGCAGGACAGAGGAAGAAGTCACTAGATTAGTGGCATTCCAACAGATTGTACAAAGCATGCAAAAGATAGGCACTTAATCATGAAATTGTCTACATAAAAAGAATTACAATGCAAAGAATATCTTGGGGAAAGTGAAGAATGAGCGTTCAACCCTAGGAAAAGAAGACCCTACAGATAGGTCACACATCGCAAACTGGTATGAATACAAGTCATGGACTTATTGGTAGTCCTAACCAGGGCTTCGTACGGCTGTTCAGCATTCGTCAAAGCTTCGCTCTCCAGTTAAGATCGTTTACTTGTTGTCAACCTCTTTGTGAAATGGATACGATAAGTTATATACGTGCGTTTATAACGTATTAGCGTCATGTGGACACACCTTAAAAGATGCACTTTTTTTAACATAAATCAGAGAAATATACTTAAATTTATTCGAAACGTGAGGACCCTTTTGGCAGGGTTGATAATTATTGTTTAGAAATTAACAATTTTGTCAAAGAGGTGTCAAGAATGGCAGTTGCCTTAAAAACTATTTAAGAAATGAACAAAGGCATAGGCTTCAAATGAAAGTGACTTAACTTGAGTTAAGACCCAAACAGAGCACTTCTCTTCTCTGAATATAACTGCGAGAAATCTCCCATTAGAACGTGGATTTGTCTAGAAAGGCAACTTATTATCGGTTTCTGCTTTTATTGTAAAAGTGATATTCAACGAAATTTATAGACGTACTGTAAAAACCCATATTAGCATAGAATTTTCTAGTAAACTATAAAATGATGTGGAATAATTCAGGGCGTTGTCATTGTCTGAGATGCAGTTCGTCAATTAAATATATTAGCGGATGTATGACCTAGTGATGACCCCATTTCCATACCATCGACGTGTTTATACAATTTGTTATTAAAACAAAATGGGTGTCAATTACTGTAGTTTCTTGGAGTTTTATGAGAGTATTCGAGTCAGAGACATTGAATTTTTGCATTCCCTTTTTTATGAACGATCTGCCGAAGGCACGTTTTTAGTTTTCTGTTAAAGAAAACTATTGAGATGGCTTTGTCTGTCCGCCCTCAGATCATAAAAACTACTGAGGTTAGAGGGCTGCAAATTAGTATGTTGATCATCCACCCTCCAGTCATCAATCGTACCAAGGAGCCCTCTAGCCTCAGTTGTTTTTATTTTATTTAAGGTTAAAATTGGGCATAATCGTGCGTCTGGCAACCGCTATAGGTGCCAGCACAGGCCGCTGTAGCTGAAGGTTTAATGGACTGAAAGTTTCATACAACATAACATTGTAAACTGTTCAGAAAACTAGACTGCGCTGAAGAAACTTCGGCGCATTTTTTGCTTGTTGATAAACGATCTGCCAAGTGCACGTTTTATTATTGATTGTTTTGGAGACGTTGTCTAACTTAGATCTGAGATAATGTAGTGCTGAAAATGTATATATAGTACTCTAAACAAGTCTGAAAGCTCAGAGTTGCACAGGCAGTCCGACAGACAGAGATAGTGTTCTTTTAAATCAGGTCAGAATACCGGAAAATACAGTAAAATTTAATATTAATGGCATATAAGTGCAATAAGTTTGTGTATGTTGCCGAGGAAAAACTATTTTACAAATAATTTTTTAGTTTAGTTATAATAAGTAAAGCATTTTACTTCCTTATTTCCATAACCTGAAGCAAATTATTTCCACTATCAGAATGTTGCCCATAGGTAAAAAGTTTCATTTAAAGGACATGGAAACAAGAAAAGCGGCTGACAAGAATGATGCAATAAAATAACCAAGAATGTAGAGTACGACTTAATATATATTTGTAAATCTTGATAGACTGTGTTCGTCCACCCAGAGGAGTGGTAAAGTTTCTTCTAGGCTAGAATAACGTATGCCACTGCAGAAAACAATTACAGTACAACATTAATTTTCTATGTATATATACATAGAAAATTAATGTTATTCTGTAATTGTTTTCAGCAGTGGCATACATTATTCTAGCCTAGAAGAAACTTTACCACTCTGTGGTGGACGAACACAGTCTATCAAGATTTACAAATATATATTAAGTCGTTACTCTACATTCTGAAAGTATTCAATATTGGATTTAATGGTAGTTATTTAAGTCTTTATTTACGCTTCATCGCAAATTAAGTAATAATATATTATAGTAAGATGAACATCATATATATAATATATATATATATATATATACTATATATATATATATATATATATATATATAATGTTATCAGCGAATGATTTTCTTATAACTCAAAGCTTTAGAGTTTCTTCGAACTGAAAGCAGTCATTATTGGACTTAATGGTGGCTATTTAGTCTTTATTACGCTTCATCGCAAAGTAAGTACTAAAATATATCAATTTCCTTACTTCTTATTAAGTAATAATATATTCTAGTAAAATGAACA
>NC_087215.1:36014649-36019649 GCF_015104395.2 Macrobrachium nipponense
AGGAAAAAATGAAATGCTGAAATTTAATTATTTAAGATACTTACTTACTAAATTTTAACTAAACTTGAGAAAAATAATATGTTGACTAGCTGTCATGGATTTTGAGTTCTACAGATCAGAAATATTTGCGAAAAATTATCACCCATCTCCAAGGTGCACGCGCACAAAGTTCAACAAAATCAAATTGGGGACGGTAAGGGAACAATAATAATAAGTAGGTTCCGTTATTATGCAAGTATATCATCAGCATCATTCATGGTTTTACGACATGCAACTCAAAATGACCTCTGAAATTCTGCAATTCATGTCTCTTCTGTGATTTCACTTCCACATAATACTTATGAGTAGACTCCCGTTTCATAGTTTTCACCCAAGTAGGTTTGGGTCTTCCAACTCTTCTGATCCCCTGAGGAGGAGCCCAGTTGACAGTAGTATCATGCACTATCTCACCGAGGTGGTAGCAAAAGACATTTCATAGCCCTCACCATCTCCCCTTCGACATCATCCTATAAATGGAACTTCTGGTAATTTCCCACATGATAACATTTCTCATCCTGTCCTGCTATCTGATTCCTAATAATTAATCTTCTCAAGGCTATATTTTGAAATCGACAAAATCTTTAAGATATAGTTACATGCCATAATTCATGCCCGCACAATAATGTACAATAATTCATGCAATTCAGTTCATTTTGGTTTCCAAATATGAATTGATTAATAATCATTTTTCAATCTTTCACGGAATTTTAAATAGTTGAAAGACACGAGATCATTAATACATTCGCGGTGGCGTTATTTCATTCCTTGGTGTATACTCTGTCCTCATTATTTCTGTTTTTCCTAGATTTGTGCCAAGTCCCATCTCTCGGCAGTATGGTGCAATCTATTAAAGAAGCTTTGTAAATCTGATGGTATTTAATTAATTGAAACAACATCATCTTCGTATTCTGAGTCTGTCAAGTTTCTGTCTTTACTCCAAACTAAACCTCTTCATCTCCAACCACTTTTTTTTTATAATGAATAGATTATAATAGCATACAGCACTTAAAAATTATATTCGCAGCATACGAATAATTGTAGCATACGAATTAGGATTTACTTTGAAGGGAAAAGTTATAACAAACATTTTTTGCTGAGGTAAAATAAAAGGCCAAAATGAAAGGCCATAAAGGCCTTTTATTTTATCAAGCATAGCATTGGATATATAGATGAAAAATAACAAAATTTTAGGATGAGGTAAAAAATACAGTGAAAACTGTCACCAAACCCCAAGGTACCAAGTTTTGTAAACATAAAAAAAATGCATTGAAAGTTTATCAAAAACCTTGCGCAAAGGTCAGTGTGAAAACATATTTATTGAAGATAATCACTAGTACCTAAGCTGCCTATCTGCCAAGTTTCATCAAATTCAGACAAAGATCAAGTGTTGTCCTTTTAGTTACCAGTAACCTTGAAAAATAGGTCAATGTCAAAATCATTTCCGACAGATATTCACTTATTTTGAAAGTAGCTGCCAACTAAATTTCATAACGAATATTGAGAAAATAGATTTTTTTAAATAAGTTTTTTGATCTCTAAATTAACCTGTGACTTTGATAAATACATAAACATTTCTAGATAAAATAGCCATCAACAAACTAGGTACCCGATTTGCCAAGTAACATAAAAATGAAAATAAGCGAAGGAAAAAATACTTTTATTCTATATATAATTACCATCCACCAAGGTGCTTAGTAGGTAACATGAAAATCAGAAAAAACAAAATATCGAACTTCGAACTCGTTTGTGAGCAAACATTGTAGGTCAAGGTGAAAAATAACTTAAAATAATACCATCGACGCAAAGTTGAATTCTGAGAACTGTAAACATGTAGCTCTGAGATTTAGAATAAAAAAAAACTATGAATTTTGTTAGTTAATTAAACTGTCTAATAATGATGATAGTAAATATAGACGTAAACTAAAGACATCGGGCGCCAAACACACCAGTTTTAACTAAACCGCGAAATCCTAATCTGTTTACGAACTGGTATAGATGATATGATTACTGAACATTGCCGTTATTTGCGCATGCAACATGCAAAATATATTATTTCCTGAAATTTTGATAATTTGCTGCATTCTTTCAAGTACTCTATCTACAGGTATACGTAGATCCTATCCTATCTCAATATTTTTCTAAAAGTTCGTCATATTACTACTATTTATAGTCGACAAAAATAAATAGATCTTGCAAGTGTGATTACTAAGTGAAGAAGCAAAGCATGGAGCTTTACGAGCGGGCTGAAACTTAGAAGGTCAGAAATGTCTGAGTGTCGAAATATGCAAACCCTTGGAATACCATAACGTGTAAAAATTGAAAGAATTTAACCATGTAAGTCCCTGTACCATTGTCGAAGCCTGTTTCATGAGCTTGGTATAGATACTGTCAGTCTAATGATATAAAATAGAAATAATGGAGACATACTGCACATTATACCTCCAGCGCCCCACCTTTTATACAGTCATTAATGCAGACCGAAATCTAAATAATATAATTACAAACCTCACTTACCAAGATGTTCCCTATCTTAAATTCTGAGGAAAGGGCCCTCCTACATTAGCATTCTGTAAACCAGATCTCCCATCCACCTTCTGTAGTTTTTATTGCGCTAACTCTTGGATTACAGTGGATGTATTATTACTTTAGAGTCCGGCTGTGAAGAATCCTTCCTACGTGTGTGTGTGTGTGTGTGCCCCACCTCTTCATGAATGAAGCACATACATGATTTATTTCCATACACACATATTTGGGATGTGTAAGTGTAGTGTGTAGTTCCACTCTGCAAGCAGAAGGGAAACTAAAATTGCCTTTAAAAGTTAGTCTTTATTATACCAAAAAGGAGAAAATAAACAGAGTATGCAATATAAGGAATGTACTAGAAGAGGTTAGTGAGAGAAGAGAATGCACGAGATGATTTATATGATAAGTCAAATTACAAACATTAAAGTTATATAAGTAATAACAATAATAATGATAAAGGAACATGTTTCTCAATACCACCTACCATGACCCCGGAGGTTTGCATGACATTACTAAAGAGAAATCGCTTGTGGAGAAGCTGGCCGTAAATAAGCTGGACCTTGGTAGTTGTCGTGGACGATGTTCGTTCAAAATAACATGTGTATTTAAGTTATATGATCTAATGATAATCGGTATTAAGTAACGAGCCTATAAAAAAGCCAAAAGCTTCTATTATGAACACTGGCATCGGCTATTATTTACCTTCTCAAAATACGGTAACACATAAGAGCACCGTCTCTCCAGTGCAATCGGCGAGTTGCCAAGTGTCTAAATAGGTTGTTTTTTTTTCGGAGTACCTAGGTCCCAATGAACTTACGGCCCCGGCATGCGCTGGTCGTTGTCAGGGTCTCTCTCTCTCTCTCTCTCTCTCTCTCTCTCTCTCTCTCGTCTCAGTCTCACCCTCTCAGTCTGCGTCAGGCGACGGCTCGGAGTGAACATTGCTCGAAGGAGCAATAGATCGCAACTCGGTGCGCTATTTTGCTTTTCCATGATCGTTGGGATTTACCCCTAAATCCATTCATTTTTGGGACATTGCGTACTGTTACACTGCTAAAATTCCAGCCATGGCAACTCCATACAAAGAGGTGGGTAATTATTTTTAAATAATCCTTCTCATAGCTTTAGTGGCGATGAACGAAATTGAATCGGTAATGTTAAGTCATTTACGAAATGAAAGCTACCCCATCAATTTAATGGCTTTTCCCCATGTGCCTGGGCAGCTGGAGAGCCGAAATCGTTCACAAGCAGGAGAATCTACTACGTTTGGTCTCTGAAAAATTCTCTGATATCTTGTTGACATAAGCAGTGAAATAATGACTATGTGCCTGGTGGCTAAATGGCTGAGGTGGGTCACAGCTACAGTCGGGGAAGGTACAATGCTCGAAATCTATTATAGAGCAGAATTAACCAAGTTACCGTCCTTGGAGTCACTGCTATTTATTTTGGAAGAGGTATATATATATATATATATATATATATATATATATATATATATATATATATATATTTATATACATACATACATACTTATATATAAATATATATATATATATATATATATATATATATATATATTCGCAAAGTTAAGTAGCATTTTTATATCTAACTGTTGCTGGAATATTTATGCTTGCATTAAGTGCAACCCACAAGAAAAGCACAAAAGTTAATGAACGTCAATTGGTAATTTTATCAGTTTGTTTTATTAGAACTTGTGTATTAGTTGTGTGCTTTCATAAATGCCATTGATGTCAAGTGGAGGACCGCTTTGTAGCGCAAACATTCCTCTCAATTATGCTCACTTTTTGTCTGTATCTTCTTATCGCCACATGATTACTCAGGTCCCTTACTCCCTCATTAAAGGAAGATTTTACATCTTTAAAATGTTTTTGGTCCTGTCCCAACACAGTGTAATGAACATTTAACATTATTATATCATGAAGTGTTTATGTGGGTCAGGTCAATCAACTCGTAAGCTGGTACCACTGCAGAATTAATAGTAAATAATGGTTCAGGGAAAAGTGAAAGTGATTATGTGTGGTTGCTACGAGACAGAGCCAAGGCGAGGCATAGTACTTATATGACATGAATATGAATTTGCTAGAAGATCGGCCAGGCTGGGTTTGTCAGTGCAAGTTGAATGATGTAAGAATGCAAAGAATGGCTGGATGTATAGTTGATTATGTGTAGGTGAAGTACAAGTGAAAATAAATTATAATTTCACCTCTTAGAGAAAGGTTCAAAATGTAGTTTATAACTGCAAGACAATATAGAACATCTTGTCAGGAAATGGATAAAAAATGGGCTGGGGTTAAAGAAGAGCAAGGTGTTAGAAGATGATGCAGACTTCGGAGATGGGATGACTTAGTTTTAGACTAAAGGATTGCGAGAAGAAAGAATGACAGCATAAAGGAGTGGAATGACCTAAGAGGTTAAGCAAC
>NC_087215.1:36027149-36039649 GCF_015104395.2 Macrobrachium nipponense
AAGTTATGAAGGAACAGACAGTAGTTCGCAACATATGAACACATACATACAAATGACATAGTTTCATACGAACACACAATCAAAATGAGACACGCTACAGATCACGTAGGCGGTAGTTGTCTCAAGCAGGGAGCTTGGACTAATATTTATAAACAATTGAATGACTACAGGTGACGGCATGTTAACTTAGCCTACATACTTATTGTATACGTCATCTTTAGCGTCTCTAGTCTGATCACATTCCTGCAAGCAATCTGGTTGACCTCTTTAGTTTTAGACTTTTATATATGGAGGACTAACATTCCATATTTTATTATGTAAACACTTACATCAGCTCGGTCAGCTACCAAAACCAACTACTGAATATTACTCAACTTGACTTGCATTTGACTTATAGGAGTGTGATACAGACACTATGTGAATATATATATATAGTAAATAAAAATTCATGGTGTATATGAATTGATTCAAGTAATAAAATATAAACAATGATATGGTAAAATAATAGTGATCACAGGATATATAATGATACAGTTTTTCACTTCATCTCATTAAGATACATATGCTACAGAAAATACTAATGTACTCCGATAATTGCATAGAATGAAGATTAACATGATAAAAATCATATGTAACTGATAAAAATTTTCATATATGAATTGATAAAATTATTAATGTTTATGCTGATTGATTCGTTGATTTTTATGCTAAATGTTATATATCTGATTCATTAATTCATATACTAACTCATAAATAACTGCAGATATAGGTAAGATAAAAGGTAACAGATTGATTATAGGCTACCTGAATGTTTTATACATATGTATATGGATTCATATAATTATGATTAATATATGTGCACTTTAAATAGATTCCTATTGCGTACACGCAAAGATATATTTAGATTCTGTTATTTATGATCATTTATATAAGAGATTCCTATTGCGTACACGCAAAGATATATTTCGACTCTGTTATTTATGATCAATTATATATAGGATACATGATATTTACTATATATAGGATACATGACCGAGGTTATACTACTTCACTGTTAACTAGCGTTCGAACAACTTTTCGTCCATTACACAGTTCCAGACAACCACCTTTAGCCAAATGAAACGGCCTTTTTTCAATGGTTAAAACAAGGGGAAAATTTGCCTGGGCGGTCCAACGTTCTATTTTGCGCTCATACTTATTCTCTGCATCCTAAGCTACACGATTACGTTTGCGATGAATAAAAAAACATCCCCAGCACGAGTCCTTCGCCAGCAAAGTAGAGTTGAATATCCTTCGGGTCGTAATTATCGGAAGTATGTCCCATTCGTAGTCGATTCCGACAGCCGCCAGAGCATTCCGCATTAAAACGAGATTAACGACGAGATACGGTGTCGGTCGAAGAAGTCCAAGAAATTCCTTCCACATTGTAGGCGGTTGTTACTTGACTGTAGTCATCCGCAGCGACGAACGATTTTTTGAAGTTGCGATGTGAAACTCTCGTACTGCAGGATACTGTAACCAGGTTCCATTAATCAGCCTGCAAGTGAAATTATACTTGTCACAAGGGCAAAGTAAATTCAGACGACATCCAAATACAGGGGAGGGAAGAGAGCCATTTAGACCAGACTTAACCCACATGAATTCGCTGATATTTTGGAATTCAAAAGAGTCCGCTGTACAAACTTTTTTATCCATGGCATTAACAATGAGTGAACCTATCCAGGTCTATGATGACTGTAAAAATATCCATAATTATAACAAATAAACAGATATCAATACAAATCCCAAAGAAAATTCGATATTACTGGTAGTAAATTACTAGACAAAGAAGTGGAAAACGGAGCTATTTGTAAGATTGTCAGGCAACATAAGAGTCAAAGAGAAGATTAATCATGATTCTGTATTTCTCTATGCTAACTGAAATTAAGTTGTGATAAAAATCTGATCCTATGTGCCCTAACAAAAGTTTCATATTCAATTTTCTCGTGCGCATCCTCTGAGGTTAATTTTAAAAATAACTTTATTTAATAGGTAGGAGGTGTAACCCCCCCCGAAAAAAACCCACTATGTAACTAATTTCTATATAAACTTTGGGTTTTCCAAGAAAATGTGACATTTTCCCATGAATGTGATTTACTTGAATTGTAATAGGCTAATGTTGCAAGTAAATATTTCTTATCCACAACTTGATAATTCTAAATGTCCGTTTACCCATGTCATAAGCTGAATTATTGACTCTAATTGTCTATGAGGTTCAGAAAAAAAAAAAAAATTAATTCATTTTGTTGTTATAGAAATTCTATTTCCTTATTTTTTTTATTAATTTTAAAATGATTGCAAGTTGCATTGCGCATACCGATAGACACTTGTACCTAACGTCTGCTTGCCCATGAGAAGTTCGGGCTAAGCATTCCTTTCTCCAGTCAATCTGCTTTTGCAAGCAGAGACGACACACAGATGAAACCTGTGTAAGCAGATTATTGAGGTTAAAAGGAACAAATGCTGATACGGCAATGATGACGTCGTCACTTGGCAGGAGATTGCTCTCAGCCAGCTAAGAGTTACGTTACTTGCTGCATTAAATACGACTTTAGGATAAATTTATATCTTTAATACTCGACCCACACGAAAAGAATGTCTGAAAAAAAACAGTACCAAAATTGAACAATATATTAGTTTCATGTTGGAAATCTGCATAATTGTAATTATGTTAAATTAAATATTCCTTATTCAAACTATATGAAAAAGGTTTCCTATACAAATTACTATATTATTATTAGCCCTGTATAAGATTCATATAGGATTATTCCATAGATAACATTTTCACTTCTAGACTTCCTGACTTTAAAATCTCTTTTATTTTATTTTATTTTATTTATTTATTTATTATTATTTTTTTTTTTTCATTGACTACGAATATAAATCACCGGGACAGACAATATGTCAGTAGGTTTTGGATATGTGTTTGAACTTTTAGCTTATTTGTCATTACTAAAGCATTAAGTTAGAGTTCAAATCTTTACGCATATATGGATATTAATAACCTATGGTTACGTTTGCTTATTGATTTGATCGTGATTCCTTTTTTATTATAATTTGTAACCCTTCCGACTTCTTACGGAGTGTATTATATTGACTCCACTTGTATCCATATTTATTTTATTTTTTTATATTTATTTATTTATATATTTTTTTATATATATTTGATAAATTAATGGTTGGCTGAATATGTGGAAAAAGTGTTCTAGCGGCGTACCGTATAAGGCTACTTGCGGCATCAATTCTATAGATACAAGATATAAATGATAAAGGTATTTTAAAACGCGAGAACCGCTATAATCCAGTTCGGATCCAATATCACGAGTTGTAACTCGTAAGACATTGACACTTCCTATTTAATTATCAGTTATTCTACCAAACCGATTGACTCTGGTGATAAAATATATTATGGTTTTCTTAATGGAAAGGAATTCACACGTGTTAAGGAGATTATTATGATTTACACCACCCGAGTCAGATTATCATGTGTTGAATTCCATGTTTACTGATTTAGCCACTCATAAATATTCCTAACGCACTCAATTGCGGTGTTTGTTTTTAGTGCTATTAATTTATATAACGTGTCAAGGAACTATTGACACTAAGAAGTGTTTATTCCCTCTGTCAGACTCGTAATTCTGTTAATAATTCTACGTATATTCTTTCAAGGATTGTTTGGCACAGGATAGGCTCCTAAACTGACAGGCTGTCTTAGTGTATCCCTTGTTTTCATGACACGGGTTACAATTAGTTATGTGCTTTTTTATATCTGTAAGCATTGTAGGCCAGTAAAACAGTGATTTGGCTTTCTGTGACATAGGAGGGAACCCTGGATGACGGAATGCAACCAGTTTATGACGATTGGTATGAAAGAGATTATTACTACTACCTGGTCGTTAGTCATCTGCTGTGTTCTCGGGTTTTGGGTCCTGTCACGGACCTACATATAAATATTTAACATTTGATTAACATTATTCTGATACCATACTTTAAATATACTTTTGCTTAGGGTTTCTGCTCGGAAGTGTTTAATTGTTTTGTGCCTAGCCACTGACCCTGTTTCCGTTTCGAAGTGTTTATTGTTTGGTGTTTATTGCTGCTGACTCTGTTTCCGTTCGAAGTGTTTATTGTTTGGGTTATGTCTGTTGACTCTTGCTTTGTTCAGTTTGTAACAGTTCTGCGCTCCAACCCAGATATTCAATGCTCGCGATCTCTTGGGTTAAGGAATTTTTCTTGTTTAGATACAGTTTTAACAATAGGCACGGATGTTTCTATATTATTTAGTCTAATTAATGGTTCTTTGCAGTATGGTGCGGGATTGCGGGATAATGCGTCAGCTATGATATTTGCTTTCCCAGGTAGATATCTTATCTTGGCTCCAAAGACCTGAATGATCATTTGTCACAGAGTTCCTTTTGGACTGTGATTAAAGCCTTTGAAAAACTCGGTAAGTGACTCATGTTCAGTAGGACTTTATCAGGATGGCCATAGATTATGAACTTAAAATGTAACTAGTGAGGTTAAAGATACCTAGCCCTTCCTTGCTTATTACTGCATATTTACTTTCAGAGGGCTTTAGTTTACGTGAATAAAAAGCTATAGGAAAGAACTGTTTATCATATTGCTGAAGTAGTATCCCTCTTACCCCTTGGTCTGAGGCGTCTGTTGCAATA
This sequence comes from Macrobrachium nipponense, assembly GCF_015104395.2. Lineage (NCBI taxonomy): Eukaryota > Metazoa > Arthropoda > Malacostraca > Decapoda > Palaemonidae > Macrobrachium > Macrobrachium nipponense. The sequence continues at coordinate 36,031,862 of NC_087215.1, forward strand.
AAAAAAAAATTCCTTATTAAATCAGGGATTTTTGTTTTTTAAGTTAGTTAAGCTGCATTATTCCGCTTTTAAGATATCGAACGCCTGTGATACTTTTTAGACCATAATAAATCTACGCTCTTCTTCGTAAGATCTGTTAAAGGAGCTGTCATGATGGAAGAGTTACATATTTACATACGATTGTAATACCCACTATTGCTCAAAAGTGCTGTATCCCCCTTTTACGTTAATAAGTACCGGAAAGTTATGAATAGCCGACACCTTACCATGGAATACTTTAAGACCTTGACAAGACACATAAAACCTAGATAAACATGTTCGGTTTTTAAAAACTCACATTTAGATACTTTACTCTGAGATTATTTGTCTTTGTCCCTGTAGCACTAGCTCTAGTTTATGTGAATGTACTTCTAGGTATTTAGAAAAGATTATAAGACCAACCATATAAGCATGTAGGGTACCCTAAAAACTAAAAAAGTCTCCAAACACTATATTGTAATTGGGGCGCAACGTAAGCCGGAGGCATACGTAAAAATTGATAATGTCCCCTGAGTGTGCTGAAAACGGTGTATGAGGTACAATCACTTAGGTAATGGTATCTGGTAAAAGCTTTTAAGTAAGTCCAAGTTGGTGAAAAAAAAAATTTATTCTAACCTAACAGAGATAAGATGTCATCGGTACATGGCACTGGAAACTATCGGGAGTCGTTTCCTTGTTTAAGCGTCAGAAATCTACGCAGATACGCCAAGTCGATTTTTTTATGGCATGGACGTTTGAGGGAAAAATATATGGGCTTATTTGATTCCTAATGACTCCATTACTAACATTTTTCAACTTCGTCATTTATCTCTATTTTGAAATTTCATTGAGAATCTATACGAAGGTACGTAAATAGCTTTATGTTTGTCCTTAGACCGTGTTTTGTTTTCAATGACATCCGTTTTTCTCCCAGAGATCACTCGCTAGTGGAGAACTTCCTGGTATTCAGGTAAAAGATAAAAAAAAAATTTCTGCTGAATCACCTCTGCTTGAATGACTTTACTGATATTACTTTAGATAGATTATCAGAGAGATTCATCCACGACTGGTTGGGCGGGATTAAAAGTTCGCAACAATAAAAAAATGCGATATTTATAACTTCCGTATCCACGATATGTTATACTTTTTAGGGCTTGTTCGCGGAAACCGTTATATTTCAGAGTGTCGGGAAGGATTAAAATTTCATTTCCCAGCAAAGTCTTTTTACACGCACTAAGACATTCGAGGGTGCAATGCTTTCTCGAGATTTTGCGCAAACTACGACTGCGGTTGTGGGAGAATTCTGTTGGGTCATTTGAACAATGTTACGATTTATGAGACAAATGTATTTGTTCTTTTATATAAGTTATTATTTGATTAACTGTCTCATTTTTGTTCAAACGGATTTTAATATGTTTGAAGGTTTATAGGATTTTGTTTCCTTTGATAAACACGCCTTATTTTGCAGGATGTAAGATAATATTTTGTATACCCCTAGATGAATCTTACAATTACACTAGATACAGATCAATGTTTTTTATAACTATAGAGGTATCTGTAAGCGCCGTTATCCGGACTTCTCATTAGAGAAGTTCGAACAACAGACGGTGAGTCCGTTAAACTACAGATATATTACGTCTACTAAGAAAAAATAAACAAGATATTCTAATTTTTACGGCGCGTACAGTCGGGCTTTATCCACCACTACTTATAATAACTTACGTATTAAAAAAAAACGAAAACCTGCTCTGATTACTTTATACGGTCGTGTGTTTCATAGGAAAAATCCTTTTTGATTCAAAAGATATCGGTATGTATGAACCAACATCGCTTTTCCCCACTCTGCTAGAGTCGCTTATTGTGTGGAATTTGCTTTGCTTTGAAAACTCGGCAGATTTAACTGACCTTGACCGCTTGACTAGGTGACACAGTCACCGAGTTTGCTTGTTTGATTCTGAACGGGCTACTGTTTCTATTTCTTTTTGTAATAATTAGGATCCTTCTCTTTATTACCATCGGCAACGTATTGTGTGTTTTTAGCATTATGTTGCTGGTTACGTATAAAGCAATGAATGACGAACTATTAGGAACTGAGCGATTACTAATAAGACAAGTTATCACTACTGCATTCAATATTAACTGTTTGTACTTCATTCTTTGCTAAAATTTGAAAAGTGAGGGATCCTGGTCAGCGCATTTAGCCTGATGAAAGTTTTTTACAGACATGTTATTCCTTGCAATCCAGCCATATTTTTAAAAGTTAAGTTGATTCATTGAGGTTCGATATTTTATATAATCAAAAAACTCAAGGCTAAAACTGCGAGCGGGGACTTTGCAAAGGAGCATTTATTGTCATGACCCGAAATAGTGTTACCTCTAATTTATATAGATTTATACGGTGTTCCACTTGTTTTTGTGTAGCTTGTCTAATCACTACGTGCTTAAACGACCCTATCATGCATCTGTATAAATACAGACGTCCACTGCGTAAACGCATATTCACTGTTTAATATAATTTGTTACGTAAGGGATTAATAATCACCCAATGATAAAATTAACATAGTATATGATTATGATATTTCAGTAGAACTTCTGGAAACAGACACTCTAAAGATAAAAAACTCGCAGTAGCGAAATCTCAATGATGTAGATAATTTCTGTAAAAAAGTAAGATTAAGAATGTCTCGTAACTTCAGCCACAGGAATAACGAAATTCGACCTGCAAAGGAAACACTCAAAGTTACTCCAAATGAATAAAAAATTGTACTTAGCTTGCTTTTGTGGGAAGTCACGGTGTTCCGATAACGACACACGCCTTGGTCCTCCTTCTCTATTTAGCGGATGACCTGGTTTGGCTTCAGTTTCCCCATGCGCGTGTTTCGATGATTCGAGCCCTTGAAAGATCCGATGCTGCAGACGCGTTCGGTTTGTTTTCTTGAAGTTATTCACTAACGATGATACTAAGTTGCTTGAAGAATCTGTTGCTTTCGTCGTCGTTGAAAAGTTTTCTTATTGTTTTCTGAAGTCGCTCACTAACGATGATACTAGGTTGCTTGAAGAATCTGCTGCTTCCGTCGTCGTTGACTTCTTATGATACATGATTTATTATTCTGGTTTTTTCTTCGTAGGACGTTGTAGAGTTCTTCTGGTACGCTGGCCACCAATATTAGGGCTTGTGCCTTGTATGATAAGGCGCCCTATGAGGTAATGTTAGACTTGCGATAATCTATACGCTAAGTCGGTGGTATTGCACTTCCATCTTCAATGGAGTGTCTGGGGTTTTGTAGATCACTTACGAAGTCGGTATTATCTTTACGACGATGTGTTAAACTCATGGTTCGGTGAGGTTCTTGTAGAAAAACTAAGTATAAAAAAATTATATATTCTTCTGAAGTTTTACATGGTGAAGATCAGGTATGATTGTACAAGTCTTCTAATAACGATAGCTTGATCGCTTCTGCCAATGATGAGGGCTAATCCTATTCCTCTACATGATAAAGCTTAGGTAAAGAGGTACAGGTCTTCTAATGACGATAGCTAACTCTGTTCTCCTCGTCTACCATCTCTGTTACAAGTTATGAAGGAACAGACAGTAGTTCGAACATATGAACATACATACAAATGACATAGTTTCATACGAACACACAATCAAAATGAGACACGCTACAGATCACGTAGGCGGTAGTTGTCTCAAGCAGGGAGCTTGGACTAATATTTATAAACAATTGAATGACTACAGGTGACGGCATGTTAACTTAGCCTACATACTTATTGTATACGTCATCTTTAGCGTCTCTAGTCTGATCACATTCCTGCAAGCAATCTGGTTGACCTCTTAGTTTTAGATTTTATATATATGGACTAACATTCCATATTTTTATTATGTAAACACTTACATATATACTCATGTCCCGTATACAAGCGCATAGAACACGAGATCTAAGGAAGGAAGGAACTAAAGAAAGTCGGACGGTAATTGAAAATAATTATATGACAAATCATGAAATTTCAAGAGAATTAAAATCCAAGATAAACGAGAGCGAAAATAATTCGGGTATATGGAAATAATGGCGAATTTGTGAAGAGCTAAATCAATGTGCGTACGATTATGGACGACAGATACTGTGCAGTGATTTTTGTGGTGTTTGTGGCAGATGAGAGGATGGAAATTGAATTATATGTTAAGTTTACAGCGAGAGGTATCACATGCTGCGGCATGGAAAGGCTGAATTATTATTTTTATTATTTTGGTAGAAGACCCTCTTTTAGGCAAAATACTTGTTAAAAAAGGATGGCAGAATTAAGCGATTGATTTTATATATTGTTTTTTCTATTTTCCTTACAATTTGCTTCTCAGGCTCAGCGATGTTTCTGAGTAACTGGCCAATATTCATATTGAGAAAAAAAAATTGTAAATGCTGAAGGAATCTTTTATTAGAACAGGATATCAGGTCCAGGTCAAGCAGGGGTCGTCGTCAGTGCCGGTATTATTCCGTAAGAGTAGTCCAGTTCGGGCCAGGGTCGTCTTTGGTTTAAGGGCTGGTGTTGGTGCTGGTATAGCTGGTATTACGTGACGTTTCGACCTTCTCGTAGGTCATCTTCGGACGAGTCGGTTGAAGAGACTGTAGCAAGAAAGTTTGCGGAACGGTATTTATAGCAGCACGGACCTAGAGTTGCATTCTCATTGGTGGGGCCGGTCTTGGGCGAAACCGTGGATCTCGCCTCGAAGGTCTCGGGGATTCTCTCGTGCGAGCGCCACGGTAGTGTGCCTGGGGATAAACGTCAGGAATTCCGTCTGTAGCAGGAATCGTATCATCCTGTGGGGGCTCCTTATTATCTGGCATCGTCGGGGTGTCCTGTTCTAATAAAAGATTCCTTCAGCATTTACAATTTTTTTCCCAATATGAATATTGGCCAGTTACTCAGAAACATCGCTGAGCCTGAGAAGCGAATTGTAAGGAAAATAGAAAAAACAATATATAAAATCAACTCGCTTAATTCTGCCATCCTTTTTAACAGTATTTTTATTATTATTAGTATTATTATTCAGAAGATGAACCCTATTCGTATGGAACAAGCCCACAGGGCCCATTGAGTTGAAATTAAAGCTTCCAAAAAATATGGTTTTCATTAGGGGACGAGGTAAAGGGAAATACAGAAAGAAGAGACGCCACTTATTAGAAAAAAAAATAAATTAACAAAAAGATAATGTTTTAAAATGCAAGAAGAAAATACGGTTTCGGTTGACTGCATCTTATGGACAAGTAAATAATATTACTGTAGATATGACGTGTATAAAGGTAGTTACATGCCAGTACGGTTTCCGCAGAAAAATCTGATGAGATTGCAGAGTCACACATGAGAGTGATGCCTCAGATCAACATGACAAAGATGTTTACAGAAAATCCGCTAAAGTGATTAGAAAAATCCACGAGGCGAGTCAACAAATTGGAAACTCACCGATGACTAAGATCAACACGACTAAGTTCACTTAAGATTTGAGTAAGAGGATTAAAAAAGATGTGCGTAGTGAGTAAAAAACTAGGAATCCAGTTTTAAAATCAGAGGCAACACACTATGCAGATAAATGAAAGCGAAGGCAGCAGGACAGAGGAAGAAGTCACTAGATTAGTGGCATTCCAACAGAATGTACAAAGCATGCAAAAGATAGAGACTTAATCTTGAAATTTTCAACATAAAAAGAATTACAATGCAAAGAATATCATGGAGAAAGTGAAGAATGGGCGTTCAACTGGTATGACTACAAGTCATGGACCTAATGGTAGTCCTAACCAGGGCTTCATACGGCTGTTCAGCATTCGTCAAAGCTTCCCTCGCCAGTTGAGGTCGTTTACTTGTTGTCAACCTCTTTGTGAAATGGATACGATAAGTTATATACGTGGGTTTATAACGTACGTATTAGCGTCATGTGGACACCCCTTAAAAGATGCACTTTTTTTAACATAAATCAGAGAAATATATAATTAAATTTATTCGAAACGTGAGGACCCTTTTTGGCAGGGTTGATAATTATTGTTTAGAAATTAACAATTTTGTCAAAGAGGTGTCAGGAGTGACAGTTGCCTTAAAAACTTTTTAAGAAATGAACAAAGGCATAGGCTTCAAATGAAAGTGACTTAACTTGAGTTAAGACCCAAACAGAGCACTTCTCTTCTCTGAATGTAACTGCGAGAAATCTCCCATTAGAACGTGGAATATTTGTCTAGAAAGGCAACTTATTATCGGTTTCTGCTTTTATTGTAAAAGTGATATTCAACGAAATGTATTGACGTACTCTAAAAACCCGTATTAGCATAGAATTTTCTAGTAAACTATAAAATGGGGCGGAATAATTCAGGGCGTTGTCATTGTCTGAGAAGCAGTTCGTCAAATAAATATATTAGCGAATGTATGACCTAGTGATGACCCCATTTCCATACCATCGACGTGTTTATACAATTTGTTATTAAAACAAAATGGGTGTCAATTACTGTAGTTTCTTGGAGTTTTATGAGAGTATTCGAGTCAGAGACATTGAATTTTTGCATTCCCTTTTTTATGAACGATCTGCCGAAGGCAACGTTTTAGTTTCTGTTAAAAGAAACATTGAGATGGCTTTGTCTGTCCGCCCTCAGATCATAAAAACTACTGAGGTTAGAGGGCTGCAAATTAGTATGTTGATCATCCACCCTCCAGTCATCAATCGTACCAAGGAACCCTCTAGCCTCAGTAGTTTTGATTTTGTTTAAGGTTAAAGTTAGGCATGATCGTGCGTCTGGCAACCGCTATAGGTGCCAGCACAGGCCGCTGTAGCTGAAGGTTTAATGGACTGAAAGTTTCATACAACATAACATTGTAAACTGTTAAGAAAACTAGACTGCGCTGAAGAAACTTCGGCGCGTTTTTTGCTTGTTGATAAACGATCTGCCGAGTGTACGTTTTATTATTGATTGTTTTGGAGACGTTGTCTAACTTAGATCTGAGATAATGTAGTGCTGAAAATGTATATATAGTACTCTAAACAAGTCCGAAAGCTCAGAGTTGCACAGGCAGTCCGACAGACAGAGATAGTGTTCTTTTAAATCAGGTCAGAATACCGGAAAATACAGTAAAATTTAATATTAATGGCATATAAGTGCAATAAGTTTGTGTATGCTACCGAGGAAAAACTATTTACAAATAATTTTTTAGTATATATAGTAAGCATTTTACTTCCTTATTTCCATAACCTGAAGCAAATTATGTCCACTATCAGAATGTTGCCCATAGGTAAAAAGTTTCATTTAAAGGGCATGGAAACAAGAAAAGCGGCTGACAAGAATGATGCAATAAAATAACCAAGAATGTAGAGTAACGACTTAATATATATTTGTAAATCTTGAATAGACTGTGTTCGTCCACCAGAGGAGTGGTAAAGTTTCTTTCTAGGCTAAGAATAACGTATGCCACTGCAGAAAACAATTACAGTACAACATTAATTTTTCTATGTATATATACATAGAAAATTAATGTTGTACTGTAATTGTTTTCTGCAGTGGCATACGTTATTCTAGCCTAGAAGAAACTTTACCACTCCTCTGGGTGGACGAACACAGTCTATCAAGATTTACAAATATATATTAAGTCGTTACTCTACATTCTTGGTTATTTTATTGCATATATATATATATATATATATATATATATATATATATATATATATATAATATATATGTATATGACTGGTAAAAATGTTCTGTAACAACAGAATTCCATCTAATAAAAGGAGCC
>NC_087215.1:36041531-36119031 GCF_015104395.2 Macrobrachium nipponense
GGAATTCTGTTGTTACAGAACATTTTTTACCAGCATATACATATATATATAATATATATATATAATATATAGTTATATAATATAGTATATATATAATGTATATGTATAAGTAATAATATATTCTAGTAAGAGAACATCAACAGATACACATATACATACATCATCATATATATATATAATATATATATATATATATATATATATATGATGTATATGTATATGTACGTGTATGTGTTGATGTTCATCTTACTAAAATATATTATTACTTAATAAGAAGTAAGGAAATTGATATATTTTAGCATTTACTTTGCGATGAAGTGTAAACAAAGACTAAATAACTTCCATTAAATCCAATAATGTATGCTTTCAGTTCGAGGAAACTCAAAAGCTTTGAGTTTAAAGAAAATCATTCGCTGATAGTAGGAAAAAAGACCCCATTTCGGCTCAACCTCAACACCCGACCCACAGTTCGGCTCACAGGCGGTTAAATCCCATAAGCTTGCCTTTATTTTGACCTCACGTATCTTGACCATTAACGAATCCACGGGGAAACGCCAAATATTTCACTCTAGTTCAGAAAAGAACCCCAAAATGGCTCATGAGTAACTCTTCGGATAGGATAATCATGGTTTCGCTCGACCCCTTGAAAATACCCAACCCTGGCTTAATATATTCTCTACGGATGAAAAACCCATCATTTCACGACCCCTTGAAAATACCCAACCCTGGCTTAATATATTCTCTACGGATGAAAAACCCATCATTTCACGACCCCTTGAAAATACCCAACCCCATTTTAGCCCAATGACCCCTTGAAAATACCCAATCCTATTTTGGCTCAAGATATTCTCTACGGATGAAAAAAAACACCATTTCCTGACCCATTGAAAATACCCAACCCCATTTTGGCTCAAGATATACTATACGGATAAAAAAAACCACCATTTCACATAAATATGAATATGAATGAAAAAATTCAAAGTCCCTTAACCTACCCAACCAACCAACTTAACCTAACCCACCAAGTGAAAAAAATTCGAAGTCCCCTTAACCAAACCTAACATAACCTAATCCACGTGAGGTACCCAACCCCATTTTGGCTCAAGATATACTATACGGATAAAAAAAAACCACCATTTCACATAAATATGAATATGAATGAAAAAATTCAAAGTCCCTTAACCTAACCCAACCTAACTTAACCTAACCCACCAAGTGAAAAAATTCGAAGTCCCTTAACCAAACCTAACATAACCTAATCCACGTGAGGTACCCAACCCCATTTTGGCTCAAGATATACTATACGGATAAAAAAAAAACCACCATTTCATATATGAAATAGAATGAAAAAAATTCAGTCCCTTAACCTAACCCAACCTAACCTAACCTAACCTAACCCACCAAGTGAAAAAATTCTAAGTCCTCTAGCCAAACCTAACCTAACCCACATGAGACGAAAAACCGCCATTTCACATAAATATGAATGTGAGGGGAAAAAGTTCCAAGTCCCTTAACCTAACCTAACCTAACCCACATGAGTATATGAAAAATATGAATATGAGGAACAAATTCTAAGTCGCTTAACCCACGTGAGTGAGTATATGAAAAGATATAAATACGAGTAAAATAAATTATAACTCCCTTAACCTGACTTTCTTCATGACTCTCTGCCAGGTGTGTAACATGTCATATCACGTGATAGTATGAATGTGAAAAGATTTCTAAACTCCATACCTAACATAATGAAACTCTTTGGAAGATTGAACAATAAAGAATGACGGTAATAAAATCCAATAATGACCATTCACATATTTTTATTACATAAACCGGTACACAATAACAAGTGTCAGATTCACGCGTTTCTCCCGAGAGGCATTCAAAAACAATACCGCCATGACTCCTATCACCAACCTCAAACTGCTTAACAATTTTAAAATAAAAAACCACAATCTTCCAAATTCATTATCTTGTACCGCTTGACGTTCATCCTCCGTCTATGCCCTATGCGGAACAACCCCTCCTTCCCCGCTCATCCTAAGGAAGAGAAATAACGGGACTTAGAAGAACTGAACTTGAGCCGAAATGGGGTTGGGTATTTTCAAGGGGTCGTGATATGGTGGTTTTTTTCATCGGTAGAGAATATCTTGAGCCAAAATGGGGTTGGGTATTTTCAAGGGGTTGTTGATCCAAAATGGGGTTGGGTATTTTCAAGGGGTTGTTGATCCAAAATGGGGTTGGGTATTTTCAAGGGGTTGTTGATCCAAAATGGGGTTGGGTATTTTCAAAGGGATGTTGATCCAAGATGGTGTTAGGTATTTTCTGGGGGGAGGGGTTTGTGAAATGGTGGTTTTTTCATCTATAGAGAATATATTGAGCCAAAGTGCTGTTGGGTATTTTCAAGGGGTCGAGCGAAACCATGGTTCTCCTATCCGAAGAGTTATTCATGAGCCATTTGGGGGTTCTTTTCTGAACTAGAGTGAAATATTTGGTGGTTTTCCCGTGGAGTCGTTAATGGTCAACGTACGTGAGGTAAGATAAAAGCAAGCTTAATGGGTTTACCGCCTGTGAGCCGAATTGAGGGTCGGGTGTTGAGGTTGAGCCGAAATGGGGTCTTTTTCCCTACTGCTGATGTTAAAGGTGCTTGCAGACACAACTGCAGTCAAAAGCTCTCTAATCCAGGAAATATTCTAATATCCTCAAAATGGGTTAACAAAAATAAATGAATTTCGTGAAACTGGAAGCATAAGTTGAAAGAACACGAGAGAATTTAGTCTCGGGTAAAACATTTGACCTTTAAACCAGACCCTTAATAGGGCGAGCGATAAGATAAGACTTGTCATGAGATAAGGAGCGGTAGAGTTAGTCTTTTCGTTTTTTATCGATAAAAAGAGATAAAAGTGTTGCATTGAGGGCCTCCAAAGGTCTGTTTCGAGGGCTTGTTTGTGCATGTGCAGATATCTGTGGAAGTGTTTACCTCGTTGTCTGTTCTCCTTGAAAGGGTTGGCTTCAGAAGATGCAGCCCTTCCGCTTTTCATCAAGTATGTTATGTTGAGAGGTCTGGCGCCCCCCACTCCTCCCCTCCCCCATCTCAACGAATGGTCCGGGGTCCCATAAGCTGACGGTTTCTGACTTTTCTTGGTGTTCGCCCAACCAAGTATTAACTAAATTTGGTTACTTAACCTCCAACTGTATCGCATTTAAAAGGAACCAAATAAAGTAAAAATGTGTTCAGTGGTTGACCTCTGCTTATGTTATTTTTTTTCCTTAGTTTTCTTTAAAAAACAGAATGTCCTTGGACATTCTTTTCCATGGAAACTTGCTTTTCAAGGTATTTCATGTTAGGACTGTTTCATATAAATCTTAGACCTTTTTTAATAATAGTAATGACTATATATATCTGAATCATCTCCAACCCAGATGCCTAGTTTATTGTGGATCTTTTTCAAGTCCCTTGGATAACAGGTCCCGTCAGAAAGAGGAATGTTGACTGAAGACTGTTCTGTTCCGAGACCCTCCTTCGTTCTTAGGTTTCGGCAATTGCATCCGATTGTTCGCTTGTAAAATAGGAATAGTAGATGTACTAGATCGAAAGACGAAGGATTTTAGCTTGGTTTACGAAAGGAGAGACGTTCAGTTGTTTGTTCTGACAATGGATTGTTACTGACAGATTTTGTTCCGTTAATTGACAAGGAAGAAGTAGAAAACTTCAGTTTTGTTTTTTAACGTTTAGAGATGATGATCTAAACAAAATTGTAACCTTTTCATTGAGTACGAATTAATCATGAATGGCGTTATGGTTCACCTCCTTGAGAGGGTTTATTGTGATAACCTGTAAAATTTTAGACAAAAGCTGATGAGGAAGAATGTTTTAACGAAAAGTGAGTTGGTGGAGGTTTCTCTTTTTAATCAACACTACCCCAGATATGCAGATAAACGTTGCAATTGGGACTTGTGTTGTCCTTACCAAGGATTCGATTGTCCTAGTCATCTTAAATTAGCAGTTAGCAACAGAAAACTGTGACATTCCTGAGGACTAAGGTAGCCTCTTTAAAACCAATCCGTCTACGGTTGATGTCACTCTCCCTGATACCAGTCGTCCTGAGCCGCTTATTAATAAACTTGGAAATCTTTCCGGGGACATGAGTCATCTTTCAACGATTATGATAACTCATGCTGGGAATATAGATAAAAATCGGGTTAAAGAGGCGATATTTACACTATGGGTGTTTGATTAAAGGTAGCTTTATTACTGTTGTTCATTTACCACCAAGTTTCAGTCACTAAGCAGTATACACTATCACTACTTAATGGCTTAAAAGCTTACTTTTTTATTATTTACCATTTTTCATTACGTAAGGCATTATTTTATATTTCTTCAAAATAAATAAACACAAGAAACAGTAAAATACGAAAGTCAATCCACACATATAATCAAAGCTTTCCATGACATTAAAGCTTTCAGTGAATTTCATGCCAAAATGTTGAACTCTGTCCGAATTTCTCTTTTTATTTGAGATATATATATATATACATATATATATAGATATATATATATATATATATACATAGATACATACATACATACATACATACATACATACATACAATACATACTACATACATAATACATACATATACATAATATATATATATATATATATATATATATATATATATATAAACATATATATATTCAAGAAGTAATCTTTGAGGTCAATGTGTATACCGTGCGTCCATGTAAGCGAGAGAGGAGACTGTGACTGTATTTTTGCTTAATCACGATTATCAACAAACTTCGGGGCCGTTAGAGTCCAAGGTTCATTGTGGATAGGACGTCGGCCATCGACCTTATCAGTAACGATTCGTTTTAATGTAACTCTTCAAATGCAGGGAAAAAATCATTTCAGGACTTGAACTCTTTCTACTCTTCGAGATATCGGACCAGTTCAGTTTCACTATCTTGAAAGAACACACCGCAACTTGAAGCATTTCAATTAGAGTGGTTACATCTCTAGGCGAGAGGTTCAAATATTGTATAATTCCCACAGTGAGGAAACTGTTACTTCACGCCGATTCCTTAAAAAAATTACTATTTATCCAACAGAAAATCTTATAACTAACTAATAAGATCATTTGTTCAAATACTTACAGATCGAGTTGATCAAATAAACATGATATACCGTTTGAATATATAATATATTAATTATACAATATAATAATATATATATATTTTATTTTATATTAAATTATTATAAATATATATATATATGTATATGTTATGTATTGTATGTATATAATCATTATAGAAATAATAATATAATATTAATATTATAAATATATATATCATAATTTATAATATATATATTATATATATATATAATTATTATATTATTATTAATTTTATATATATACATATATAAAATTATCTAATTATCTATAATATATATACTATATATCATATATATATATATATATATATATATATGTATGTATGTATGTTACAGAAGGTTTTAACCTCGGTACAGTCTCAAAAGAAAAACAGAAATATCTGTTAACCCCTCCTCAGAAGTATGTTTGGTAGCAATGACCTTATAGCAGTAAGGCACTGTGGTGATTCTCTCTCTCTCTCTCTCTCTCTCTCTCTCTCTCTCTCTCTCTCTCTCTCTCTCTCTCTCTCTCAACCAATCCACCGACCTCACATAATTACCTAAGGTAACAAATTCAGACTCGTGAACTACAAAAATACATTTATTTAAGAATAAAAGGATTAACAAATAAATCAAATTGTCAAAGGAACAAAATGTTAACTGAATAAGTCAAAATTCAGAATCCAAATAACCCTGGGGATCGAACCAAACCCATCCACCTCTTTCTCTACAATAACTAACATTAGTTTAGTCATAAATAGGCAACTAGAAAAGTCATAATCTCCAACACCATATCCACGGAACTATCAGTTAAGTTCCCATTAAATTCACCAGATAAGTTCCCACTACCAGAACCATGTAGAACACACAAAAAAAGGATCCCACATAAATCAATTGTAAACAAACCAAAATGACACAAATCAAAAAGCCATAAAAATATGGAAAAGGACATCTCTGAAATAAAGGTTTAAAATAGAAAAAGACAAAGCCACACTCGGGCTTAAAAGTACGCTTACCCATTACAGCCGTGAGCACACAGTAAAAACAATCGAGACATAGGGGCTGCTTCTAAAACGCCCAAGATCTTACTCTCCCATTATGTAGGGGAAATACCTCGTACGTACACAACACGAACTCTCTCACAAGACATTCCCTATAATGTGACGTCATGATGCGTCACAAGTTCATTGCACTGAAATAGATGCGTGACGTCATAACAACTCATTATCACGCCCATAAAATCTGCTCAAAACCAGATCCTTGCAGGGACATAGGACGTGACCTGTTCTGCTTAGGCAGCTACTTCCTCCTGGCGCCATCCAAGTATTGAGTCAGCATTTTCGGAGCTGACGCTGAATCTGTCCTTTTAAGAGATCCCTGTTTCCACGGGAGTCAAAATTATGACTTCTATCGTTTCATAGAGTGTCATTGATCATCACATCCGCTTATCAACTATCGGTCAACAATTTAAATATATATATATATATATAATATATACATATACATTATTTACTTACACGATTACCTTTGGGATATAATACGTACAATATTTATATTTATCTATTATTAAATCATAGATCATTAATTATATATCTATATATTATACTATTAATATTATAGAAATATATGTATATATATGCGTGTGTGTGTCTGTGTGTGTATGTATATATACACACACACTAGCAGACAAATAAACCTTTAAATCATAGGGTAATCCAAAATTTCATTAGTATTTGTCACCACGCATTTGAAACATTATCAGTTCTAGATAAATAATGATTACTGCAAATTTTACAATGTTGTATGTACGGTACGATGCAGTATAATTATCCACTTTTAGGACCTGGAAAATTTTATACCATACATTAATAGAAGAACCAGTACTGTACTTTAACAATTATTTAACCTACCGTTCCAAATTCTGTACACTGTTGTACTTGCATATATATATATATAATATATATATATATATATATATATATATATATATATATATATATATATATATATATGTATATATATAGAAAACGCATGTTTGTTTGTGTATTTGCTCCAAGTGAATCTCTACAGTAGTCAACCAACCAGTATTTTTTACATTTTATATTTCACCACTTCTCACCCCATTTCCTACCGGGGCTGAAATTTTGACTTGGAGGGCATCGGGAGTGTCTCAGTTCACCTCAGCGACGTTGAAAACTATGGATTATGCTCTAATGTCTGTCATTTTTGACAGACATTAGAGCATCAAGTCTTTAAGTTGCAGTTAGGGGCTGAACTGCGACTTAAAGAGCTTTGGGAGTGTAACTATTCTTCTCAGCGTCCTCAAAAACTATTGATTAGACACTAATATCTGTTGCTTTTAGTTAATTTTACATGTCACCACTTCCTACCCCCCTTCCCACCCGCCTTCCTATCAGGACTGAACTTGGACTTGACGGGCATCGGGAGTGTCACTATTCATTTCTGCAACCTCAAAAACTATGGATTAGACACTAATATGTGTCGTTTTTTAAATTTTTACTTGTAACCCCCTTCCCAACCCCTTCTCATCCCCCTCCCTATTGGGGCTACGACTTGATAACAATTTTGAAGCAAAGCAAATCGACCCAAAATTAAGAAAGTTTCATGGGGGGTGGGGGAGGGTGCGTAGAAGTAATAGCTTTTTAAGGGGTTATACTTGTATTTTTGTAAGAAAATCTAACTAGCCTAAGTATGTTCGAACCCTATGTTAGCTTAACATCTGTGCCAAATTCCATACTGATTGTTTCATTGGTGTAGACGTTCACTTGAAACAAACAGACAAACAAACAGATGTGTTTTCCCTTCTCTATAATATATATATATATATATATATATATATATATATATATATAATATATATATATATATATATATATATACAAGTTCATGTGCATCTTGCATCCATTTCTGTGCATATGTCTTGTACATTCTACTGTACACGACTGTTTTATTATGCCTTTAGCCACTCTCAAATATATATGCTATTGATGTAGCCTAATTTTTTTTTTTTAGTAAAAACACGTAAAGCCATTTGATTATACTTATGTCTCTGATATTCCATGTTTAAGTGCAAATACATTTTTATAGCCAAAATATTTCCTAGTTTTTACCCATTTGCCCGTGTTATCAGTTGGCTATTAGGAATGACCAAGGTAAAAGCAAAGAATTAGTTTTAATCAAGTTTGACAGATCCCACTTCGAAGCCTAAAGTTAACCGATTTCCTCACATTTCCTTTCTGCTTCAGTGAATGCTTCATATTTGCAGTTCCGCTTCCTTTACTGTACAGCACAGTCTGGAGCACATATTGTTGCTCGATGTAAACGAGAAATGGGTTAATTTTTCAAAAGAAGAATTTGAAACCAATAAAAAAGTAAACAGGAGTTTGCGCTGGCTTGGATGAAAAATGTTATCGAAGTATTCAGCAGCACAAAGCTTGTAATTGTTGGATGCACGATGGCCACCTTCTTGAATCAGGCGAGACCTGAGATGAAATTTCCACAGTTTAATCACAATGAAATTCCTTAAAACCATTATACTCTTCAGAAAACAGCTGAAAATAATGAACTTCTGATTTCAGATTGTTGGTCGGGCCAGAGGGGCGTTCAGAGATGGCCGAACTTTGTCAGTGGAATTCCGACGTCAGCAGCTTCAGCAGCTCAAGAAAATGTATGAAGAAAATAGCCATGTGTTTCTCAAAGCTCTACAATCAGATCTCAGGAAGGTATGTTTCAGAAGTGTGTGTGTGTGTGTGTGCAATGTGTGTGTGTGTGTGTGCATGTTGGGGTGGGGCGGATGGGGGTGGAGGGAACCCATTCGTGTGTCAACCTCCCATGATTTTGTTTTATTCAACATAACACTGTTGAGTGTGTAAGTACCGTTCAAGATAAAATGAGATGCAACTACCTCTTAGTTCAATCGTATAGATAAATATATGTTTATGTATTTGTACATTATTCTGTATATTTGTACATTATTCTGTATATATGTGTATGCTATGCTAAACACGACTACCAATGTAATAGCATTAAGCCGCTTAGTTGGAGATTCCGGCTGTCTGATCTTTTTCTTGGTCATCCTTCAAGTAAATTCATTTTTGTGCATTTGATTGATGCGTGATATATGAAAGCTTGAGATGCAATTACTTTTCCGCAGAGCAAAGCCTTTCAAATGAAGACAGTACTATCATGAAGAGCCGCAAAATAATGCTTCAAGATAAGTTTGTTTGTACAAGCTCGAGTATTGGCTCTTGACGCTCGCATAACAACAACAGTCGTTGCAGTTTGATTAAGCTGGCCCTATGCCAGCAACTGCTTCATGTTCATATGAATAACTTATTTAGCAGTAACAGCCACTAAGCCGATGAAAGAGTTTCGGGGGGAGGATGCTAAAAAAAAAAAAAGAGAACCGATTGAAGAAACAAGCGTGGAGGATTTTGATGAATAGTTTTTATTAGAACTGAAGATCATTCGTGACCTTGATTTGTTTCAGAACAGGTTATTCAACTTTAAAAAATTTCATATCAGATATTATTTACTTTACGTTACATACAGAAAAAATGGCAAGAAAATATTCTTAATGTATATACTTATTGTAGTATATGCATGACACACTTACTCAAATAACAGGATACATGTATTTTTATTGTAATGTGAACATTAAAACTCTCTCAGTATATATATATATTATATATATATATGTGTATATATATATATATATATATATGTATATATATATATATATGTATGTATACATATATATATATATATATATATATATATATATATATATATATAGATATATATATATATATATATATATATATATAGTCATGGACAAAAGGATTAACTCGTCCAGAGCGGCAAGGCTGGCAGGAAAAAAATCACACTAAACTCCAGAATCTCGAAAGATGCCACGACCGGGATTTGTTCCTAATCATTAACCTCTCGGATGTATGAGTCAAGGCCAGGTGGAAGGATTACCCCCAAACAAACAAAAGCAAATGTTCTCCGAAGTGAATTTTGGCAGCGTTGTACTAAACTGTTTCAGCTCCATCGTGCCATTCGATTTTAGTCCTACTATAGAAGGCCTGGTTCAAACCTGATTAGGCAAAAACAGAAACCATAGCAGCCTTTCTCTTCTTGTGGCTTACTTCTACAAAGAGACAACCCCGTGTTTCCTCAGGACCTGCCTATTGTACCTTAGTGGGCACGTGAATTTTTTTCATAGATTTTGTTGCAATTTTACCCGAAGATGAATGATTTGGAATTCATCTTTCTTTAATCAGTTCATCAGTAATATTCCTGCCATTGTAGCAATTTGTGATACAACTGGCTATCTTTTCAACAAGATCATTTTTCCTGGGTTTGAATTTTGTTTCCGGTTATGCTACTTAGCAAAATTTAATATTTTAGACTGGAGTCATTGGCATATCTAGAAGGCGAGATTTGATACATACATACACACACACACACATTGAACAGACGACGGACAACGTAAGATTCATGCAATTAAATTCTACTACTTTTGAGTCATCCATTAAACATCTGTCTCATTCTTTGCTTATCATATTATGGGAGGCCAATCTCTATCGGCACTCTTCCTTCAACCTTGCTTTAAAGAGCCAGTAGCAA
Organism: Macrobrachium nipponense; assembly: GCF_015104395.2. Classification (NCBI taxonomy): domain Eukaryota; kingdom Metazoa; phylum Arthropoda; class Malacostraca; order Decapoda; family Palaemonidae; genus Macrobrachium; species Macrobrachium nipponense. Next base: position 36,052,331 of record NC_087215.1, read on the forward strand.
CTGGAATATTCAGCAAGAAAGACCGGCCTTACAGTACAGTGGGTATGAATACCCTGTCCTTGTAACCCTACCAGTTGGAATAAAAATGGAAAGTCTTGGTACCTTCTTCTTTTATTTCCACATGAGGATCTCTTATTTACTTCATCTACGGGACCATTGTGGAAATACAAAACTCAGAACTATTGTATCTTATTAAAGCTAGTAACCTGCGCGTAGGGAATGGGAATAGCTGTTTAGGTGATACTATCTGCATATCAGTTCTTATTATGTAAATGGATTGACTAAATGTTCCATATTGTGACATTGCTAGTGAGTGGTATTTAAATTTCGATTCTTGCAAGATTAGTTCATGGGGAAATAAGGAGCTACCTAAAGCTCAATATTGCGAGCTTACATGGTTAGGTGAGTTTTTAAACATCTTAGCATCTGAACTCGGTTGTATTACATTGTAATAAGTCACGATTGATCTGATTCGGTTATTTAGGACACCTGAATAATTCTATGTAGTTGTGAATGTACCTCAAGGATAATAAACACAGAAGATTACTTATGTAAAAGCCATGTGAGGTTGCTACTCAGGTGACTTGCTGATTCACCTATTTGTGAGACTGTTGTCCTCGTAAAGATATCGTCGTCTGCTTATGCCAGCATTTTGAAATTATTCATAGTGAGATCATTATGCACTTGCCCTACTGGTCCACGAGGTTATAGATATATTTTCTTTATGCCAGCTTGTTGTGCCTGTGAGTCTCAGTGTATCTGCTTTCCATATCCTCTTGTGTTATACGTATTCATGTTGTCCTGTTGAATTATGCAGTGCTGAATGTTCAACCTTAACAGCGTGAGTCCGGTAAAGTAAGAGGGAGGCCATTTTCCATTGTTATGTATACTAACATTTCAGTGTTAGGGTGCCGTAATTGGAAATCGTACCAAAAAATTACCAATTATTAAAAAATGTGCCAAATATTACAACATTCTATTTAACACATAAAATTCATATTTTAACTATCATATATTAGTATTTAGTGCATTGCACTATGTTTCACTGGTTCCAAAACATTTTCCAGGTAAAGTTACTATTGTCTTTGTATCTCTCACCACTGGCCAACGTATTACTATGCAAAATGGAGGTACTTCAGTCTGGACTTCGGGATGACACGTAGCCTCCATAAGTTCGAGACTTGTCAACTTAGACTTCCACAAACAAAAGTTTGACGTGATTTTCTTTCCTCCAGCCCAAATTGGAAGGCATGATGCTAGAGGTCCATGGACTAATAAGCGACATAGATTACACTCTGAACCGCTTGGACAAATGGGTCAAGACACAGGAGGTGCCATCGAAGATACCCTTTGACCAAAGTTACATCTATAATGAACCCTATGGAGTTGTCCTCGTGATGGGAGCGTGGAATTACCCACTGCAGCTTACTATGCTTCCCGTAGCTGGTAAGGAAACATTGAAAGATTCGTTTGAAGACATTACAGACTCTATTCATAATGAATTCTTTTGCTTGGGTCGAAAAAAGACAAGTATTACTATAAAACCAGCCGTGCACGACAGACATAGCGTCGATAGCATTTAAAAAGAATTTCCTTTCTGGCAGAAATTACTGTCTTCCCAGAGATAACATCCTTTGTGCTAAAAGCTTTAAAATAGATTTATTTTTTGTCAGGTAGAAAGCAGAATAAAGAAATGAAATAGGCTTGAAGACTTCAAACAGTAAGTGATGCGGCCTTCTCATCTTCAGTTGCTCCTTTCTATATGCTATGGCCTTTGAGTTCAATATCTCGTTGTAAAACATGAACCATTTCTTTCAAATAATAATAATAATAATAATAATAATAATAATAATAATAATAATAATAATAATAATAATAATAATAATAATAATAATAATAATAATAATATGATTACTAATCCTTTTGCAATTCGAATTCCTATACTATTTAAACTACAGGGACTTATTGAATGATTATGTGAACTTTACAAGCATTTATGTTTATTTACTATGCTCACATATAAACCAGTATAATAGCTGTTATGTACAATGCAGTATCTGTTGTCATTCTATTTGGACTCTAATAGACATTATCTTTATTTCGTTGTTAACTCCGACAGACATATAACAATATTCGTTATTTAAGTTTTGTAGAAATTCCTTAACAGTTAATATAAACTTTCTGTTAGGATTCATCAGTTGCTTAGGGTGTGAGAGAGATAATACTTTTGGTTAGATGACTACGTTTCAGTGACCAAGTAGTCTTAGACCAAATGGGTATCCACGAAATCCTTCCATAAATGTATAAATCCGCAGAGAAAGAACAATATGAAGCTAGAATTTTACAGAGAATAAGGCACTTGCTTCGTCCGAGATTATATTTGTGTCATAGATCTACATGACAAGGATTAGTTCCGGCTGAGAGTAAAGGAACCAGCAAACAAGAATTCTAGTCAGAGATGCAGGCCAGATAATACCAAAGATTACTTTACTGACACCGTTTATCCATTATAGACCAGGTAGTCATCAACAGAGTAAATGAAAGAATATAAAGTCGTCATCAGCAGTGACTAGGCTTAGGTTCTTTTAAATTAACATTGTGTCTGGGCACCACAGCTTTCGGAGGACAGTGAATTGCCCCTCATATACAGATGGTACAGTCTAATTTGAAGGCTATTCAAGCAAAGTTTCTTGGATTATCCATTGCACTGGTGTGTGGTATGAGGTTTTTTCACTTGTATGCACCTCTTTGCCTATCATATATGTAACTGTAACGGTCATTACCTTGATGTGGTATGCCTTTGCAACCACTGGTAATTTGTTGGTCAAGGAAACTGGCTTTGATGGTAGATAAGAAATTAATTACCTTTTCCTTGTTCAGTACATATCATTACTTGTTTGAAAAGAGTTTTGTTGTGGAGTGGTACTCTTTCCCTCTTAATGCGTCTCAAACAATTGGAGACAATTCTGTTTCATATCCGTTTAAGGGTCTCGGTAAAAAGCTTTGGTATTAAGTTAAATTCTTTTCTATTACTGAGGATTTCATACCTTGAGAGTTACTGAGGATTTCATACCTTGAGAGTTCGCATTTTACTGAGGTTTTGGCATTAAGGTGTTATCTGAATAATGGAAATCTTATGTATGATCAATCAATTATGATTCACCTTCAGTTTCAAAGCTACGGACTTTTCTGTTGTGAGCGATGATATTCTTAGAATGTGGTTCTTTCGAAAAGTCCGAGTTTCCTCTTGATAGGTGGAAAAGTAGTACTAGCGAATACATCCCTGTGGAAGGCATAAGCTGCCATGCCTCGTGTTCTACAAAATAGAAATATTGTAACCAAATTTCCAACATCTTATGGATGATTCAACTCTCATATTTTAAAATGTTACGTCATTCTTTGTCTATATCTTAATCTACCTTATTTTTTTCATGAAGGCATACATTCATTTCTTGGCTGAGGAAATGTATTATATTGTAAAATGCTAAAATCTTGCTTTTACAGAAGAATCTAGTATTTAGGTAATTTTGGGTTCATAACAATCACTTCTTTTCTCCCAAAAGGTGCAATTGCTGCTGGCAACGCCGTTATTATCAAGCCTTCAGAGGTGTCACCTGCCACAGCGGCTGCTATCGCAAGTCTCGTCCCCAAGTACATAGACAAGGTAAAGGTTCCTTCCGTCAGGGAATGAAATTTCTTGAGACAGGGAACCAGACAATAGTCTTGGGTTTTTTTTTATTCGGGGGAACACAATGAACAGATAGTGTGTGGGGTTTTGGAAATTGGTAGAAAACCTCTATCAACTTTAAGCTTCTGACTTTTACTCTTTAAGGATTATTAGTCATATCTGTGATAGTTATGAAATTACACTAGTGGAGATCATTAAGAGAATTGCGCTATTGTGACTCCATTTAATTCATCGAGTCAAATTGATCTTATGGTAACTTGCTTACAAGAGAGCAGGCAGACTTCTTGTATGAACTTCAAAATTTTGTTTAGTAAACCTCTTTAATTAAAATGTTACATTCACAGTATTTGTTGCACCCGGCATTTTTTGTTTTAAAATCAGTGATAAGAAAAATTGCTCATCTATCCTTATAGCCTTGTGTTAAAAATAGTTAAAGCTGGGTGAAAAAAAAAATGAATTACCCAACAAGGAATTGTGTCTAATAGCAATAAGAACTTGATCTTTCAAACAAATGGTTTCAGACAGTGAATATGTTGGAGCTCAATTACGTCTGCGCTCAAAAGATAACAAATATCGTAACGTCTTGTACATACTGGAGGAGATTTTTATGTGCTCTCTCGTCTTGCTTTTTTATGTTTACTGGGATATGATTTGATAAACCTTGGTAGAATTTCAAAACATAAAAATCAGTTATCATATTTTCTTATCAGTTTCGTGTTTAAGATATCCAAAAATATATCTGTTTATGATATTGTGGTTGTCGTAAGATTCATTTTCAGAATTTGATTCATTATATCAGTGTCCTTTCGTAAAATCCTTTTTGACTGCTAACATTGGAAGCACATCTCTGATTGAACACAGAGAGGTAAAAGAATGAATTCGTAGGCTGTCCCGATAAAGGCGATCCATGTGCCTCTGGGAAGCAGGGAGGTTATATAACTAAACTAAAAAAAAAGCTGAGAAAGAAGACGCTTTGCAAAGCGGTCGGTAGGGGACAACAGTTACTGAACCACATGAAGATATGAAGAAGGATGTAGGATACGGCGGCCTTGCGGGTAAATTAAGGAAGAGGACCATCTCTTTTTATCTCTGTTGAATAGTTTCTTATTTATGACCTCTACAAGAGACAATGTAGGCACTTTGTGCCGGAAAGATCTAGAAAAGATGCCTTTGATTTAAACCGATCAAGAGATCAAAAAATGTTGAAGCATTATAAATGAGAGAACAATATTCTAGACGTGCATTTATGAGGTCAAAGTGAAGCGTGAGTATGGGTATTACTCATTCGGATATACTTCTACCGTCAGAAAGTGAAGAAATTGCCAAATCGAAACTGAGTGCTAGTAAAAAAAAACACACATTGTTAAGTTTAATCAGCTTAAGGATAAAGAAAGTCGTTGATAAAGATAAGGAAAAAAACAAGTGAGACAAGGGACCATTGGAGAACATCACCATAAATGGGAAAGGGAACAGATTTAGCGTAGGTAAAAGATGAATATTCATTTCGAAAGAGTAGAAAGGTTGGGGGAGGTGCACTCTGAAGCCCTAGCAACGTGAGGGATATGTTATAAAATACTCCAAAGTTCTACAGAGTCTAAGTGAACTGCTGTATACTATAACTCTCGTTTTGGAGAAGATATATTGTTACTCTGGAAGAGGTATTCGAGTCATTTGAGAGAGTTTCGATTCCAAAAAAACTGGCTGGAAAGACGTTAAAGCAATGGCATCTTGATCTGCATGACTGGAACCCAACACCTTTTATTGTAACAAACTGTAATTGGGAATGTTTCAACGTTTCAGTTTTTCTTGATTTTTTTGTTCTTAGGCGTTCCTAGGTTGATTTTTATATTTATAAACCCAGAATATCATCAATGAGGTGTCCGTTTTCAATAACAACCCACTTGTAATGTTAGTACAGCTTTTTATCATTTTAATCACTGTGTACTCGAACATGACAAAAACGATCCATCGTTGAAGGACATAATGATTTAAAATCTTCCTCGCACTTGTCTTACTATGACTATCTACTTTTGCACTCTTATTTATCCTTCCCATACATGTATTATGTGAGAAACTTAATTTCAAAATGCTTGAAATTATGTATGCTTTCATTAGATCTTCACGTAGAAGCTTCTATCTTGGCACAATGTGATAGACTTTGTTCAGTAATTTGCAGTATTATTACTTAGGAAAGATTCACGTGAAGAAACGACAAAACGACAGGAGACAGTATATCAGTAATGACCTGATTGTACTAAAATTGGTTCCCAGTCCATAATCCTTTCATTATAAAAGTTAATTTATCTCTCAAGTTTCAAAATCAATTTTACCATGACCTAGGATTGTTATCCGGTTGTCTGCGGAGGAATACCTGAAACAACAGAGCTCTTGAAGGAGCGTTTTGACTACATATTCTACACTGGATCCACTGGAGTTGGAAAAATCGTGCGCGATGCTGCCAACAAGTACTTGACTCCAGTCACCCTTGAACTTGGTGGCAAAAGGTAAAGATTCTAGGTTGCAATTCTGCCATATATGCATATTCTTTGAGATTCATCAGCTTCAGCCTCGGCTGGATTAAAAAATCAGGTGTAAGCTGCGGTGAAAAATAGAAAATTAATTGAAGATCATCGGGAAAGTGGAAAGCTAACACACTTCATTATGAACCCCTTAATGATCATCTTTGAATTTTTTAAATTTATATGTTTATTTGTATCAGGCCCATATAAATTTTTGTACGGAATGTAAAACCAATTTCGGTATTCCTGTTGACATTCATTATTTATATTAATTTTTTCTATCTAAATTGATTTTTAGAGCGTAAAAATTGTCTCTTCTTGTAAATAATTATATTAAATGACGCATTAAGAAAATATCTAAATTCTAGACTTCAATCTTACTTTCACATTGAATCTTTCGTAATAAAATTCGGTGTATATAAAGTAACGGAGAAGTTAGATGATAGGTATGTTTCCATCCTTTTTTTATTCTAGTTTGGCTATTAATTATCCTGCCAAGAATTTTCTTAAACTTTTTGAATGTCTAGTGAGAAAGTGCTCAAAATCATAGGAGAATCAGTTTAGTGGATCATTCCTGATGTGAAATTTTGCCGCTGGTCTCATTTATTTTATGTCCAGTCGAATCGCCAATCTCTTCTGGTTTAGCTTGTACATGTGTTGTTCCTACACCGGACGAATTCGCCTCGTAATATGGAACCCACATCTCTTTGCTACCTCAAGCGATATACCTTAATTGAGCTGTGTTTTTCTGACCACATTTCATTAAAAGATCCAAAGAACACTTATAAGTTTAAAATTCATGTCTCAAAACTCCATTGGCGTTGTTGATGAATTATTTTGTTCAGACAGAATTTATTCGTCTTTATTCAAAACCACTGAGTTACATTTTTTTACTGGTCGGCTAATAAGCAGTTCTTTAGTGGTTTCAGTCAGTTGGTGTCGAAAAAGAAAGAAAGAAAGAAAAATGCATGGCTGACGTAGTTAAATAAATTCATTTCTCTCCGAGAAAGTTTTCACTGTCATTATCGTGAATTATTGTTTTTAAAAAATCATTAATGATCTGGTTCATTATTTGTCTCTGCTATATTCGTTTCATGACATGTTTTTCCCTCTTTATTTATGATTCATCTTACGTTTCAGTCCCTGTTACATTGATCAAGATGTTGACATGGACATGGCCGTCCGGAGAGTGCTGTGGGGCAAACTGATCAACCTCGGGCAGACGTGCATAGCCCCAGACTACATCCTCTGTTCAAAGGCCACAGAGAAGATTTTCGTAGAAAAAGCAAAGGAAGTCCTCCAGGAATGGTATGGCGATGACCCTCAGGGGTCGGAAAACCTCTGTCGGATCGTTGCTGAGCGACATGTTGAGTAAGTAACAGTACTTACTGTTGATGGTGCATCCACACTACAGGCATATATATATATCACAAACACAAGTCCTTGCTGGAATCTCACGCGTGTAGGTCGAAATCATGACAAGGGAGTCATAGCCTCTTTATCAATCTCCTTTGGAATTAAAGGCTTGTGGTATTGAGCGTACCCTAAAAGATTGTAAGGAACTCAAGAAACTAAGAGGTCATTGTGGCTGCAGTTACAGGAGAGGCTCTGAAATGTTTTGTTCATCCACAATTAAGCACGTGGTGTATGAATGTGGAAGTAACCGTTTCTCTCTCTCTCTCTTTATAACTCTGGAACCATTCTTAGGAGAAAACACAAGGTGTTGAAATACACACACACACACAGGTAGCAACTTATGGTTTCTCCAACTTCCTGGGTACATGTTCCACTGGTTGGGTCGATTTCTTCAAATGAAGTGGTTTTTATAGTTACCGTTCTAATGCTTCATCTAGTTTTGCATGTGCATGTTTGAAATGGCCTTTTTAGCAACACAAGAACATTGTACTCCGCATTCCCTTTCTAAACAAAGAAGAAAAAGAAAACATAACTGCGGTGTCTTCCACTTCCAGCCGTCTAGAGGAATACTTGAAGTGCGGAGAAGCGGCCATCGGAGGCAAGGTGGACAGGGCAGATCGTTGGGTGGAGCCGACCGTTCTGGTCAATGTGGATAAAGATAGCAAGATACTGAAGGAAGAAATCTTTGGACCAATCTTACCCATCGTCAACGTCGATTCCCACGTGGAGGCAATCAACTACATCAACGACAGGTACGCATGAATGAGGCAGTGAGGGGCGTGTGATAGCTAATGCTGAACGGGCTCATTGTTTCTCTATTCTTGGTACAGTAGGCTACGCCCACTTTGGAATCGCAATGACATAGATCCTCTATTTTATTTTATTTTTTAGATTTCAAAAGGCATTCATTATTGTTAGTCGGATATCTAAATCTAATATATCCCGCAAAGAGTGCATACTATTTCCTTTAACATTCTGAAATCATTTGCTAAAAGAGAATGCCTTAATTTTAACGTTAACTTAACACATACTCACATTACAGTGAGGACGTAAAGTATATAGTTAAACTGCTTCTGTAAGGTTCGATTTTGTCCATCAAGAAAAAACGAGTACCTAGGTGGCGTTACTCGAATTTTTAATCATTCAGTGGTAGTGAATCCAGAATGAATTTAATACGTACTTTACAGTCGCATATGTGCATGCCCAATTGTACTAGCAAGCAAAGAAGCACTTGTACTCTCAGATTATCACGCATGCACGCTGGTGTGTTCTTTCCAATATCATTTTGGAAATTAGTATAAAACCAGAAGCAAATACATACAGTATTATAAACTTGAGAATTTCATATTTAGATTTTAATTCTAGTACGTACACTAATTTTCAATTAAACATCTTTCGTCAGTATGAAAGCTGAGTTGCATATTACACATATATCTTGCCTTTTACACTTCAACTCTCTGAGGAAAAATCGAAGTAATTTAAACATCAAAGAGTGCACACTATAATAATAATCAGCCAATAGAGTTAATGCGACCGTGTTGACAAAATTTTCGAAACACTAAAAAATCCATCTTATTTGGACTTATCGTTACTTTCAAAACTTTGTTTGAAAATAAGAGCTGCAGACTTGTCCCCAAAAGCCTTCTGTTATGTAGAGGGGTTATGGATGAGGGAGTAATGCATTGTGTTTTGGTAATTATAAAATAGTCTTGGTATAGTTTTGCTTTCTAATGTCAGATCAGACTGACTACATATCCGTAATAGCAGACCCGTAACACGGAGCGATAAATTATCCAGCTGTTATCAAGACTATCTTTTATGCCATACGTTTATCAGCTGCCTGATCCTTCACGATGGTTATCTTGTAAACCTTTATGTGAAAGTCTTCAATAGACTCATAAAAACCATAAACTCTAGTCCTACTAGCAGCTATTATACCTCCAAGTCATGATTGTTGAGCGCTGATACTCTTGTAGTTAACTACATGACAGCGAAGAAACTCTCCAAAGCAGCATGCAAGCTGGGATGAAATAGCAATTATTAACAATTATTCTGAGTCATGTATGACTCAATTATGTATGACTCTATACCTATAAGACCACAGCCTCCAGGAAGGAAACCAAGGGTCTTCTGAACTATTTTAGCGTACCATCTTACTCCTGCATTAGCTAAAATTATTCATGTAGCAGATGAAGCATCATAGATTCTTTCCACAAGTACCCTCAATAAGATATCCAGCTCTAAAGCAAATCAACAACTTTATAAACATTATTCATTAATTGTTAATCCTCTTGGGAGCTCTAAAGCAAATCAACAACTTTATAAACATTATTCATTAATTGTTAATCCTCTTGGGTAATGTATTAGGATTGCTGCACCTGTAACAGTTTCTGAATGAGATCACCGTGTCCAAAAAGTTATGGCTGCAGAAACATTTCTGTTTCATAAGAAGTAAGTGTATCAAGTATTTTGATCCAAGCTGTCATATTCTGTCTTTTTAAGAATACTGATCCAAGAGACCTAATATTATACAATTTCAGCTGAGCATACCTGAAAACATAAGGCTGTAACTATTTACTCTCTTGGGCAATTAATATAGGCAAACATATCTGACTTGAATGTATCGGAGACCATTTTGATGTCATCTTCAATATGTGAGCCTCTCTGAGGATGTCTTGCCATTGGAACTTCAGAAGTTCAGGGGCAGATGCAATGCATTACTACCTTAACACAATTATCCTAGTATTTTAAAATTTTACTTGCATTTTTATTTATTTATTTGTTAACTTCACTAATAACCGAGCTTCTTTTTCTGTATTTCCCTTTACCTTCTGTTACTTCTTTCGAATGAACACCGTATTCTTTGGAAGCTTGAATTTCAAGTCAGTGGCCCCTGTGGGCTTCTTCCATATGAATAGGATTCATCTACTGAACAGTGATAATAATAGTGTCAGTCTCCTCAAGTGGCACCCAACAGTTCCGACCTAGAACTCTTGAATTTTGCATAGTCCATCATATAACTTCATAAATACTCTAAAACATACTTTAACCAGACTAGAAATTATATACAGAAATAGCAGTTAGGTGGTCTCAAATTTTGTCACATCTTCCCATGTGTATTGTTTGTTTGCTTGTATGGTGTTTTTACGTTGGATGGAACCAGTGGTTATTCGGCAACGGGACCAACGGCTTTACTTGTCGAGAGTGAATTTCTAACACTAGAAATACACGTCTCTCACTCCTCAATGGACGATGTGTATTGTGATTAAGGCACTTGATACAGAGAAATATAATTAATTTGTGTAGAGGTGATTCTGTCTTGTAGTCCATCTCTGGGCTGATAAAGTAATCTATCTTTTCCACATGAACCCCAGAGAGAAGCCACTAGCCATGTACGTCTTCAGTAAAAACAAGAAGAAAACGGAAGTCTTCATGAAACAAGTTCCTTGTGGTGGAGTTACGCTTAATGATACAATATTGCACGTTGCCCGTAAGTATGTGTTTTTTTTGTTACTGTGTCTACTGAGTTTTTGGAACTGGAAAAATTAATATATGTAGTTATGATGTGCATATGTATATCATGAAAAACTAAATAGAACGTTTTCAAAATATAATCTTCATAACTGTATTCAATCTCTCCTAATAATCTCTTGTGTCATCATTTCTAATATTTCCTTTCTAAAATTACGTTTACCATATTCAGATACTGAGCTTCCATTCGGGGGCATTGGGCATAGTGGTATGGGTGCCTACCATGGCAAGTTCACCTTTGACACCTTCACTCACAAGAAATCATGTCTCTCCAGGAGTTACAACTCTTTCATTGACAAAGCAATGAGGTAAGAGGTTCTTGTCGCGTTTGGAGTCATGTTTCTCTTTCCACACATTTTTCAGCATAAAATTATTCACTTAAATTCACCTTACTACCTTTTAACCGTCCCTCTCCCCCCCAAGAAAAAATTATAAAGCATATTCTCATTTTTGCTTCGTGCTGTGTTAACACTGCCTAGAGTGCCGTAAAGATATTTTTTCGAGAAACAGTTATTTTTGTACTATTTACATTTGCAGAGATTACCAGGTTCTTGAGTTGTAACCATAAACAATAATTTTACCAAAAAAAGTAAAAGTAAAAGTAAAATTGGAATGTACACAGCAAATTATAAATAATATTGCATTTCGGGTTTAAATATTGTTATTACTAAGAAATAATCAGTCTTTATGTCAGAGTTTACCCGTCACAACGAACCTTTCCACCATCTTCTAGGAATATTAAAATAGCATTCATACATTTCAGGAAACATAGAGACAAATTAGTCATTAGCAAAATAGGTGACATGATATTCTTTCATCAACTTAGGGGATTCAGAGGACCTCGATTAATTCTTGCCCCAAATATCTATCTTATGCCAGGGCGATGCCTAGTATTGACAGCATGAGGTTTCAGAGAAATATGAAAGTTTGACCTATGAAGCGTTTCCATCACTTCATAGGAGCCCAACTTAACATCTGTATTGACTGCGTAACCTCGCAGAGTCATCTAACAGGAACGACAGCAAACAGCTGTTGATATTTAGTTGAAAATTCATCCTTGTGCCAGATAATTATAGCACACTGATTTTAGGAATAAGAATTCATTCATTTACTTTACACCCCTAACCCTGCTGACGAAGGCATCGGCTAATTGGACCTTCCAAAGGTGGATGGCGAGATCCGCTACATACTACCTACGCCAAGCCTTCTAGAGTATCTTCACGAGATTGCTGGCTGTGACACTGTTTGATTTGCTATTTTTATCCTCTCATTAAGTTCCGATCAAGAGAACCTGTACTGGATAGTATTTCTTCCCAAAACATTTAAAAGATTCAACCTCATGAGTCCTTTCTACACTTAATGTTATTTCACCCTTTTGTACATACTCTAACCTCTTTATATCTGGTTTTCTTAAATTTGTTTTGGGCACCATATCTAAATGTATAATGAATTCTGCTATGTACTTGTCAAAGCTGTAAAATCTGCAGATTCAAAGTTTTAGCTTTCTATTGTACAGCATTAAAATCTAATCCTTGTATTCCATCTTGGACCAATTTTCCATAATGAATTCTGTGAGAAGGGCAAACAACAACAGTGAAATAACATTGACGAAGACCCCCATCAACATTAAGTGTGCATCTGTTTAGGTTATGGATAACTAAAGTTAGCTTTACACACTCACATATATATATATATATTTATAATATATATTATATATACTATATATATCATATATATATCTATATATATAATATATATAATGTATTATACATACACACACACATTACACACATACTATATATATATATATATATATATATATATGTGTGTGTGTGTGTGTGTGTGTGTATGTATAATACATTATATATATTATATATATAATATATATATATATATATATATATATATATATATATATATATATACGTATAAGTATATGATGAATGGTGTGGTTGTGTGTGTGTGTGTGTGTCACAGATGATTTAGAATAAATGTATATACTTTCCCATTTTATTTTCACAGGGCACGTTTTCCCCCGTACACAGAGAAGAATCTAAAACTACTGACATCGCAGAAGGACGGCGGAGATGGCCCTGGCTTCTTCCACTACTTGAAACTCTTTTTCTCTCACGCCATCAGCATGGGCCTTGGAGCGCTCATTTTGTACCTGATCATTCACTACTCAGATAGCAAAGGATATGTTGATTCTGTAGTTGAATAGATATGAAAAAGTTGTATAAATTTGTTGTTAGGAAGGATGATATCATTTGTTGTTGGGAACACGAATATTTTTTTTGCATGTTATGCTATGTAGAATATATTGGTGAAAAATGGATTTTTTTTTGTTGGCTAGATTGAAGTGGGCTTATGCAAGCGCGGATTCCTTTTCGTGCAAGCAAACTGTAAAAAAGACTGTGTTGCCAAATATAAAAGGAGTATGAATAAAAATTTATAATGTTTTAAGTAATGTGATTGCCTTGCAATCACATTATGATATTTAAAAGAAAGGTTGAAGGAATTTCCTGTTAGAGTAGCAATAAGTTAGGAAACTTGTACAACTGTCTTATCTTTCTAAAATCCATTATGTAATATGATACAAATATGGTCATATAGTGAGAACACTAAGATTATACTATGTTGTTTCTGAAGGTGCTATAATTGTTAATGACTTAGTCACTGCAGATTTTTGTCAGTTAAGTTATATTATGTAGTCATAACTCATATCTTATAAGCGCTTTGGGAATAGTGCATATTTAGTTACCCTGAGTAAACCATTTTGCGGAGTTCAAGTGAAATCCTTTTATATTCTGTGAATTTACTTTTACAGTTTGTCTGATACTGATGTGTGTATCAGACCCTATTTTCAGAAAATAATGATACTGCTGGCACTCTGACATTTTTTAATGTGCACGTCTCATAAGACTTCAATGTCTTTATATTCCAAGCTTTTAATGATCGGAAATGCGGCATAAAAACTTGCATTTTAGGGGCATTGCCAGGAATTGTGCAGTTTATACATTTTAATGTTGAGTGATTCATAAAAAACATGGTTTGAATGCAAAATGGTGCTTGTGGAGCATTTTGTACCTTGTGTATTTCGAAAGTAATGCTAGGATCTAAGTATGTTGAGCGTTTATTGTAACAAATGGATGTTGCTTATGTCATGGCACAAAATAGGACCATCGATGATTTTACTCTAGTTATTTTGTAAAGCAAGTCTTAAAAACTGTGTTATTTGAGTTTTTCAAAGATTTACGTACGACTTTACAAATAATATGTCTATTTAGTGATTAAAGGAAAGCCAGTGCCATACGACAAGTTAATGGTTTTCCTAAGTAGTAACAGGAGAAAGAAAATAATTCGAATCAGGCTAAATTTCTTGATTCATCTACTAATTATTAATTTGACTGGCATTGCGGCAGGTAACTCTTGCTAGAAATAAGTTGAAGAGACAACTTGGAGAATGAAAATAGGACTGTTGATAGGTGGTGAGATGTACTGTATAGTGTAGACTGCTTGGTAGCTTCTAATGTGTTGAAACATGCTGGCGCATAAAGTATTCCACCGCCAGTTCACTTGTGCCTTTCCATGACAAATTCTATTCAATATTTTGCATTTGAAATGTATTTTCATACGTTTGTGCCAAATATGAATGTTGTTCTGTAGATATGAATACATATTTTAAATATGAGTAATTATTCTATCCTATATTCAACTCTTAACACAAACATTCTTAAACGTTTTATCATCTTGAGATTTTATTTTCATGACTGTCAGATTTATAATTGCCCTCGTGGAAAAAATTATGCTTATACCATATACCAAATCGTTTAAAGAAGGAGCCTTTTATACTTTGAAATTATTTTTTACTATAGTTTATTCTGGAATTTATTAAATTTTGCTAAAAGTAGGTACGAATATTTTGTTCGTCAGTCACAAATGAGTCCCCTGGTAACGAATACATAATTAAAAGATCTATATATCATGTAAACACTGTTAAAAGATTACACGTCACTCTGCACAATTAACGAGACAGACATCTTGTCAAATTTGTATTCTATCCACACTTTTCTAGACGAAGTAACATCATGTCATTTATGTCCCAAGATTTTGTTTGAATATGTTAATTTTAAAAATGACATATCAGATTAGGTTTCCTGCGGTAAATTGCTGATAAATTTACTTTGAAACCCATATGTTGTTCCTGAAAACCAGAACGCGTATGGGTAACAATGTGATTATAGTGACCTTTTAAATCTAACTAGTTACATCTCTGCTGATTGCCTCGTCTCTGGGTACATTGGTGAAAAAGGTTGCATTCAGAAAAAGAAATGATACCTCAAAGGAAAAAGCCAGGAAGAGCCGGCAGATATTCGGCCAATGACTGGAACAATATCAGGGATGAAGGGCATAAGATCATAAAAGTAGAAATCAAATTTAAAAAAGAACTAAAGACCCCCCTATTCTGCAGGAGGTACGATATTGATGAGAAAACACAAAAACAATTATAGAATATAAAGCAACTTGTTTAGAAAATGTACATTGTAAGGCCCCACCAGAGAGGGAATCATCCCTGTGGAGAGCTGTACATAAAACCAAACAAACGAAAAATCGAAACGTGTTTTACGAGGCCATATAAAGTTCGAATCTGGCCGACTGTTGACCTGGAGCACTTCCCTGGATGTAGAGTGCCCTTTTACCATCCCTGATGGGCTATACAGAGGCGAAACAACGCCTAACCTTCGCATTCATAGAGAAGCGCTTCGTTCGCTGCTAGGCACCTTTTAGAACATCCCCATCATCAACTCTAGACTCTGTGTGATGATTATGGTGATGGGGCCTCCGTTAAGAGTCCTCTTTGCTAACTGATAGTATATGGGTATTGCAGAGGTGAGAATCTTCGACCAGTTACCAACCTCACCTACCTACCACCGACAGCACCTTCGTCAATGTGAAAACTGTAAATGATCTAGGGATCCTCCGAGGGAGGTTAAAGTTTCCTCCGTCCTACACTTCACCAGCAAGAGGCACACCTAGGGGATTTTCCCTTTCCTTGACTTGCAAGTAACCCAGACCCAAGAAGGATAGCCCACGATGGTATAAACCGACTTCTATAGACTCTCTATCTATAAAGGGATAAAGTGATTGCCCGGATGTCTGCAAGTGGAACTCTGTGCACACTTCTTTAAAAGAGTCCTCTCAGAGTCTCACACTGCTGTACGTAAAAGGAAACAGAAATTGACAGAGCAACCCTAGTTCTTGTCAACAGCAGTTTCTTAAACGGAAATTCAAAAGCAAGACAAATCGGCTCTAAACAAGTGGTATCAAGACCCTACTACGCAAGAAATAACTGACATGAAGAGACAGCACAGTTGTTTAATAAGAGCTACATACACCATCGTTACTGTCCGGGTGTATTAGCTCATAAAAATATAGGCAATTCTATAGGAAAGGGGCGCATGAGCTTATAAACAAAGTAGGTACCTAGAGTTACGGAGAATAGTGTATAGAATTCATAGAAACTAGTCATTAAGTGAGGAAACGCTTATTAGTCCCAAAAAACGCCACTTTAATTTGTAAAAACTAGCGAAAAACACTTATGTTGAGAGTCGAGACTCGAGAGAGGCTCATTTCTCACAGAGTCAATTACACTACAGAGACTGACTGACGTCGGTAATCGGTATCTGCGCACGCATGCAAGGACTAAAAACAAATAACTAAAAAAGTGACGAAAGCAATACCTACGTACAGGCTAAATCTCTCTACTTTCCTATTTCTCTATGATCCATTCTTACACAGCAAATACGGAAAATTTTCGCTTTCGCATGTCTATATTGTTCGTCATCATGAGCTTCTATAAGTGTAACCTGTTCGATATGAAAGCTGTGTAATAACTTATGGTGATTTCTGTTTTCTTTACAATTATAACACCGAAAAGTTTATTAAATACTCTGAAGACCATGGGGTAATTTATTTGAAAAGTATTGTGGTCGTGTAATTCTGTGTAGAGTTGATTATAAACCAGTTCTTATTCAGTTGTGGTAAATCGTATTTCGCTCAAGGGCGCCGTAGTGAAAGGGGTCATTTTAAAGTTTCTATATTCAAGAACACTAAGTTTCACCGATCCAAGCTAGGAAATAACCAGTTAAGTGATAGGTTAGGTAGGTGTTTTAGGTTAGGATAGTGCATCATAATATTTAAATTTACCCCTTTTTAGACTGCTTTTCATGTTTGGATTCTTGGCTGGCATTTGTTTTCATTTCAAGGTTACATAGAAACTGATGGCCCCCTTTCCTATAGAATTACCCAGATGTTCTTATAAATCACCCAGCACCCTTCCCTGAGATTTGAAGAGTCTTCGCGTCGTATATCGCTTCACATGCCGAAATAGAGAATGCCCTCATTCATTTATTGACAAGTCCGCCGGTCTTTCAAAATGTCTTTCTTACCATCGACAGGAAGTATAATATTTACAACAGTGAAAAACGTGAGAACAGCCTAAACCGTCCTGCTTCATTAAGAACAGTCGAAATCTTCAATTCCACCACCAAATACAACAATGAGAGACTGTATATGCAGAAATTACAACCGACAATGAACACAGAATAATATATCCTCCTTTTATATTCATCGTCTAGCAATGAAATTTAATTATGTCCGATTTCTCCATTTAATAGATTCTCTCTGTAATCTCTTTTATGGTAGACCATTATATTGACAGTTACAATAGTCTATCCTTTTAAATATAATATATAATATATATATATAATATAAATATAATATTAAATATATATATATATGTAATATGATATAATATATATTATATATATATATATATATATGTATATAATATATATATATAAGATATATATATATATACAATATAATATATATATAATATATATATATATATATATAATATATAATATTATATATATATATATATATATATATATATATATAATATATATATATATATATATATATATATATATATATATATTCAATTGTGCACAAGGTTATTTCCTGCACCATTCGCATGATCTTAGTAGAAAGCCTTACATTACTATTTACTTAACCCTTTCAACCCTCAGGCGCTCGAAGAATTGTAAGCATAAATTCTTAAATCTTTCCTCGGTTTATTATGACTCCGCAATCGGGAGCTGTTTATTAAGAATTTACATGTATTTTTACTTTTTATTTATGCGGTAGAAACAGGCCATCATCAGCATAAGAGTCAAGTATATAGAGATTGACAATTGGAGCATTAAACGAAGAAGAAGAAGAAGCTATTTGTTTACATTCAGACACAAACTTCAAAACTTATCGTAAAACTATTGTTGTCGAGTGTCAGTGTTATAAATGATAAAGACAGCCGGTAAGAGTGTCTTTATTTTAACGAGAATATTACTTGAAACTTAGTCTCTTGTATTATTTATCAGTTTTATTCGAATGTGCAAAATAGTTAGTGGAAGAAACACTCACTTCTGCCAATCTACCAGCTGCACGTCATACCAAACTCTGATGCCGGTAGCAGGTGCGTATACCTACTTGGTAGCTACCAGTAGAATGATGAAGTTGGAGTTAGTTATAATCGAAAGTCATGGTGGTAATATTGTTCTGTAGTTAATATTTAGGGAAGCATTCCATGTTAGGGTATGCCTATATGAACTGAGAACCTAGCAGCAGGAGTTCTGCCCACCGTAGCCTATGATAGGCCTAGGTTAGGTATGTTGTTTGTAGATTGGGACAAATACTGTATGATGGAAGTGTTTGTGGCAATTGTATCTGTTAATGCTACTTTTAAGCATATGCAGAATAATAGGTAATTGATAATCTTTTATCTGATAGCCATTGAAGAGTTTATCCTATGTTCAATATAAAATTCATTTCTGTCACAAATGCAGGGTTAGGTAAGGTAACCCAATCTCTTATGTCTGAAAGTAATGGGAGCCTACAGAGGGAACTTAGGTATTTGTGTGAAGTGATATAAAAACGAGTGACAGCCTAGGCTTTTTAAGCCCTGCCCACTCAAGCAGTGATTGGCCAGCTCTTGAAAAGGGAATAACTTCATGTTAGTTAACCCCCACAAGACACAGGAAATTTAAAAGACGGGTGGTACATTTGTAACTAAAATTGATACACTGATCCGCACGGGATATTTACAATTAATTATTTGTTGTTTATTGTTAATATCTCCATTACCTATTACTGAATATTTTTACTTCAAATTGCAAGTTCAAGGCAGAACCTTTCTATATGAAATGGACACCCTTTTGAATGTATGTATTATTGCTTTCTCTATATTTTTTCCTGATTTTCCTTTATTATCCAAAATTTAGTCTATTTTTGTAGTGTTAGTGAAGCCATTTTTTGTATCCTAATTATATAAATTATTGCTTGATCAATTTATGTAAAATCATGCTAACTTATTCCAAATTTACTTGTCATTCAGGGGAAAGCAAAAAGCAGATGGATATACAACATTTTCAGAGTATAATTCATAACTGTTCAACACACTGATGCTCAATTCAAAGCACCTCAGAACATATGTGAAATATGTTTTGTTCATTTACACAACATAAATAAATGAGCATTGGCTATATATATATATAATATATTATATATATATATATAGATATATATATATATATATATATATAATGTCATATCACATTACAGTAGCTCGATGTATATATATATTATATACAGTGTTCCCCCTGTAGTCGCGGGTGATGTGTACCTGGCACCCCTGTGAATAACTCAACCCGCGAATAGTTGCCTATCTTGAAAGATCAAATACCAAGTGTATACTTAAAGTATCATCCTACGTCAACTATGCCATTGAATTGGTATTATTAATATCATTTCAAAGTCATCTTAAACATTTTACCATTAGAAATATATAAACAGCCAATAATATAGAGAGAGAGAGAGAGAGCGAGAGAGAGAGAGAGATAGAGAGAGGAGAGAGAGAAGGAGAATAACTCTTTATGATAAATACATATATCTTTTCAAGAGAAGAGAGAAAGAGAGGACTGAACAATTATGCTTGTCTGTATATCAGTTCTTTTGCTGAGAGAGAGAGAGAGAGAGAGAGAGAGAGAGAGAGAGAGAGAGAGATAAAAGAAGTAATAAATAGAAACACCAATTGTATACCTTATGTAACATCCTACATAAAATTTACCTTAAATTATTATCATATTAATGTTTTAATCTTAGAGATTGTATTAATATAATTTCAAAGGAATCCTAAACATTAGTACCATTAAAGGTATATAGATACATACATATGTAAGTACTTTTAACACTTGCAGCAGAGAGAGAGAGAGAGAGAGAGAGAGAGAGGAGAGAGAGAGAGAGAGAGAGAGAGAGAGAGAGAGAGAGAGTTATCTTTACAGTATTTAAAAGAGTGAAATGGAAAGATGATTGTATTTAAGATACTCACATATGAATTTTGTAATTACAGTTATAGTATTATTATACATATTATATTATTATTATTATTGGAAAATATTAATAATAAACTTATTACATACATGTACCATAAAAATGATCTCATCTCAGTAAGAGAGAGAGAGAGAGAGAGAGAGAGAGAGAGAGAGAGAGAGAGAGAGAGAGAGAGAGAGATTGCATAAAAACCATTAAATTCGTTGACCTTGTATGGCACCGTTACGTGACTTTTGACAGCTTCCCAGCTCCGAGCGTCACTGGAGTTATGGGAAGGTAGGGAAACTGATAACAAAAAAAGACAAAGGGAAGAATTTTCCCTTGAAATCAGTTATTATTTTTTTATTTTTCTCTATCACAGTCCTCCAATTCGACTGGGTGGTATTTATAGTGTGGGGTTCCGGGTTGCATCCTGCCTCCTTAGGAGTCCATCACTTTTCTTACTATGTGCGTCGTTTCTAGGATCACACTCTTCTGTATGAGTCCTGGAGCTACTTCAGCCTCTAGTTTTTCTAGATTCCTTTTCAGGGATCTTGGGATTGTGCCTAGTGCTCCTATGATTATGGGTACAATTTCCACTGGCATATCTCATATCCTTCTTATTTCTATTTTCAGATCTTGATACTTATATATCCATTTTTTCCCTCTCTTTCTCTTCAACTCTGGTGTCCCATGTTATTGCGATATCAATGAGTGATACTTTCTTCTTGACTTTGTCAATCAACGTCACGTCTGGTCTATTTGCACGTATCACCCTATCTGTTCTGATACCATAGTCCCAGAGGATCTATGCCTGATCATTTTCTATCACTCCTTCAGGTTGGTGCTCGTACCACTTATTACTGCAAGGTAGCTGATGTTTCTTGCACAGGCTCCAGTGGAGGGCTTTTGCCACTGAATCATGCCTCTTTTTGTACTGGTTCTGTGCAATTGCCGGGCATTCGCTTGCTATGTGGTTTATGGTCTCATTTTTCGTATTGCACTTCCTACATATTGGAGAGATGTTATTTCCATCTATCGTTCTTTGAACATATCTGTTTCTTTGGGCCTGATCTTGTGCCGCTGTTATCATTCCTTCAGTTTCCTTCTTTAGCTCTCCCCTCAGTAGCCATTGCCATGTGTCATCGCTGGCTAGTTCTTTAGTCTGTCTCATTTATTTCTGGGTCTTCGTCTACTTTTATTAGTCCTTCTTTCCATGCACTCTTTAGCCACTGGTCTTCACTGGTTTTCAGATATTGCCCCAGTGCTCTGTTCTCGATGTTGACGCAGTCCTCTATACTTAGTAGTCCTCTCTCTCCTTCCTTTCGTGTTATGTATAGTCTGTCCGTATTTGCTCTTGGGTGTAGTGCTTTGTGTATTGTCATATGTTTCCTGGTTTTCTGATCTATGCTGCGGAGTTCTGTCTTTGTCCATTCCACTATTCCTGCGCTGTATCTGATTACTGGCACTGCCCATGTGTTTATGGCTTTTATCATATTTCCGGCGTTGAGTTTTGACTTGAGTATCGCCTTGATTCTCTGTATATATTCTTTCCTGATCATGTCCTTCATCTCTTGGTGTTTTATATCCCCTCCTTCCATTATTCCCAGGTATTTGTATCCAGTTTCATCTATGTGTTTGATGTTGCTCCCATCTGGTAGCTTTATCCCTTCAGTTCTTGTTACTTTGCCTTTTTGTATGTTGACTAAGGTGCATTTTTCTATTCCAAACTCCATCCTGATGTGCCCAGATACAATCCTTACAGTCTGGATTATGGTATAAATTTCCTTGATGCTCTTACCATACCGCTTGATGTCGTCCATGAACATCAGATGATTGATTCTGTTGCTTCTTTTCTTGAGTTGGTACCCGGCATCCATCTTCTGTAGTACTTTTGTCATGGGAATCATGGCTACTACGAAGAGTAGTGGGGACATTGAGTTGCCCTGGAAGATCCCTCTCCTGATATTAACCTCTGCTTGTCTTATTCCAGAGCTTGTAAGTATTGTATTCCAGTTGCGCATTGTATTTTTGAGGAAGCTGCTGGTGTTTTCCTCTTCCCCATATATTTTCAGGCATTCTATTAGCCATGTGTGTGGCATCATGTCGAAGGCTTTCTTATAGTCTATCCATGCCATGCTTAGGTTAGTTTTCCTTCTACCGTTCTTCATTACCATTTTGTCTATCAGGAGCTGGTCTTTTGTGCCCCTACACTTCCTTTTGCAGCCTTTCTGTTAGTGGGGGATGGTGTTTGTCTCCTCTAGGTAGTTGTATAGCCTTTCACTGATGATACCTGCTAGTAACTTCCACATTTTTGGTAGGCAGGTGATAGGCCTGTAGTTACTGGCTATATTTCCCTTACTCTTGTCTTTCTGTACTAAGGATGTTCTTCCTGTGGTCCATTTGGGTGCATGGTGATTTGAGATACAATGCTGGAGTTGTTTTGCTATTTGTGGGTGTAGGGCCTTGAAGTTTTTGAGCCAGTATCCATGGACTTCATCGGGACCTGGGGCTTTCCAGTTTGGCATTTTCTTTATTTGGTGTCTGACTGTGTCTGTCGTGATCTCTGTGAATCTTTGTTTTATTCTCCCTGTTTCTTCATCCTTGACTTCCTGGAGCCATGTTGCATGTTTGTTGTGTGATACCGGATTGCTCTGTATGTTTTTCCAAAGTCTCTTACTTGGTTCGGCTTCAGGAATTTCTTGGTGGTTGTCTTCCCCCTCTTAGTTGGCTGTAGTCTTTTCTGGTTGGTTCTGAATAGTTTGTTCTGTTGGTATCCCTTATTCCTGTTCATGTACCGTTGGATCTTATGTGCTTTGGCCTTAAGCCTCTGTTTTACATCTTCTATTGTGTTGTTTTGTCCCCTCTCTTGTACTTTGTATTTCTCGTTGAGTTCCTCCCTTGTTTTCTTGCTTCTTAGCCTTTTTTCTGCCATCTCTTTCAGTTTACTCAAGTCGGATTTGCTTTTCCAGGCGCCTTTTCCAAGGAGGTTGCTGTTTTGGTTTCTGTTGGGTTGGTTGTGCTGGTGGTGTTGGTGTTCGAATTTTCACTTGAAATTAGTAATTATTATTATTATTATTATTATTATTATTATTATTATTATTATTATTATTATTTGATAATATTAATAAACATATGCATCTATCATAAAAATTCTCTCATCTAAGAGAGAGGAGTTAGGCTATCCTTGCAAGTGAAATGAAAAGGTCATTTTTATCTCTTTACAATACTACCACATACGAATTTTGTAATTAGTTTTATTATTATTATTTTATTATTATTATTATTATTATTATTATTATTATTATTATTATTATTATTATTATTTAACTATTATTAACAACAGAAAATATCAATAAATATTTTACATACTAGTACCATAAAAATTCTTTCATCTCGGTAAAAGAGAGTGAGAGAGAGAGAGTGTGTGTGTGTGTGTTTGTTCTCAAAGAAAATACTTAAAATGCCTCCAGCAAAACAGAGGGAGGGAGTTACCACTATGACATACATATCTTGTGTGGCAAAAGAGAGAGAGAGAGAGAGAGAGTGAGAGAGAGAGGGGGAGTTATCCTTAATTAAAAGAGTGAAATGGATAGATTATTGTATTTCTTTAAAATATTATCACGTAATCTGAATTTTGTAATTACAGTTATATTAATATTATTATTATTATTATTATTATTATTATTATTATTATTATTTTTGTTCATGCAACTTACCTGTCAGATATATATATAGCTGATAATTCCGACGACCGACAGAATTTAAAACTTACGACACACGTAGTGAGAGTCAGGTGGTTAGTACCCATTCCCGCCGCTGGGAGGCGGGTAGTATCAGGAACCATTCCCATTTTCTATTCATAATTTTTCTGTCGCCGGTGTTGTGAACATCTGTTTACAGCACCTCTGTCTGGATTTGGAAACTTTTGGCTACTTGAGTATCCCTTTTGGTTCTTTTTTGGATTAATTGACTTGGATCGGTGGCTAGGCACACGTTATTAGTGGATTGATTTGATTTTGTTTTGGATTTCTCTTGGGTAATATGTCAGGGTCTAGTACAGCTAGCGCTAGATTTTGCTCTAGGACTGATTGTAGAGGTAGGCTACTGAAAGCTTCAGTAGACCCACATACGGTATGTAAGGGTTGCAGGGAGCATGAATGTGTGTATGAAAGCCGTTGCAAGGAGTGCGAAAGATTAACAGATTCTGAGTGGAAGGCGTATGACACCTATCTTAGGAAACTTGAAAAGGATAGGTTAAGGAGGTCTTCCTCCAGGAGTGTTTCAGGTGTGCAAGAAATTAATGTTTCTCCTGTTAACCCTCCTTCTGTTAATGCTCCTAACCCTGTAGTGTTGCCTCCGGGCCCTGAAGCAGTGTCAGTAGAGAGTAATACTTTGTCCTTAATTTTGGAGTCGATTCGAAATTTAGAATCGAAAGTGTTGGCTCTTGAGAGCAAAAGTGATGTGCAGAAGTGCAGTGATACCCCTTGTGTAGTGGAGGGTGCGTCAGATCGGCCTCGTTTCGCCTCTAGGCCTGGACCTCTGCTTGACTCCCAGGACCCGGGGAGGGAGCATGTCGAAAGCCGAAGGAGGGTTACAAGGAACCCCCAACCGATCTGACGTGCCTTCGGACAGTTACTGATGAAAATCCCAGACTGCCAGGGAGCGTGCGCGTGCACGTCTCCTCAAGGAGTGTTTTTGTTTTTCGTCATCGGAGGCTTCATCCCCACGTAAAGGGTGGAGTTCTCACGGTGCTTCCCGTCCGCTGAAAAGGACGGCGCATGTTGGTGACGCTTCACGTCCTAGTTCTCCGGAACTGCGATCTTCTCCTGACAGTGCGTTCGCTGCTTTTCCGCCGCAGAAAAGGCGTAGAGAGTCTTCGGACCTGGATTCGGGTAGTTCGTGCGAGCGATACAGTCCGCTCTAAGAGCTCGGGAGAGGGGCCGTGCCTGGAGGAGGAGGGAGGCGTCCCCCCTCGCCGCTCTCCTGCTCACAGGATCAGTCCCTCCCCAGAGCAGGAAGTTTCGCCAACCAAGAGGATGCTTCAGTCACTGCAGCAATAACTTCAGGACAATCTTGCTTCTGGAGAGTCTCTTCCGCGTCGTAGAAAGGACGAGAAGCTTCCTGTGAAGAAGTCAAGACCTTCTCTTTCTCCTCGCTCGCCTCTCTCTTCGTTCGAGTCTCCCTCTAGAGTTCGTTCTGCTCCCCAGCAGCTCTCTAGAGGAGGTGAGAAGTTTGTTTCTCGCTCTCAGGATGAAATATCTCCCGCTCACAAGTCTTCGAATGTTCGTAAGCGAGCTGTGGACGCTGAGCGCGCTTCTGTGGTAAGTGCCGGGAGCGCGCTTCCGTTGCCGCCAAACGCGCACCTGTTGTTGATAAATGCACCAGTGGACGGCGGCCGCGCGCGCTGGCGGCCGCTCGGCGCGTGGCCAGTGGACGCCAAAGCGTGCACTAGTGGACGCTTGGTGTGTGCCAGTGGACGCCAGGCGTGCATTAGTAGATGTCGAGCGCGCACCTGTCGGCGCCAAACGTGTGGCTTCGGACGCCAAGCGCGCGCTGGTGGACGCCAGTTCCTCACCAACGCAAGTTCAGGTGGAAGAGGGAACCCTACCTGTTCGTCATTTTTCTTCAGGATTACCTCCAACTTCTCCAGTTTCTGAGGAAGGAGTTAGCGATGATTTAGTCGAAGCAGAGGAAGAGCAACAGCCAGCTCCTGTCTCATCGGACTATAAAGTTTTGATGCGTCTTCTACAGTCGGAGTTTGGAGAAACTTTCCAACCGGAAGCCCCTCGTACTCCCCCTTCTCAATTTTCTTCTTTTAAAGCATTGAAGGCATCGGGGTTCGTTAAAATGAAGAAGTCGCTTTCCACGAAGCAAGCGTTCCGGAAAATCCATGATTGGATGGAGAAGAGGAAAGTGTCAGGAAAGTCCTCTTTGGCTTTACCGCCATCAAGACTCTGCGGTAAAGGAGGCATGTGGTACGAGACGGGAGAGGACGTAGGTGTTAGACTACCAGCCTCTGCTCAGGGTGATTTCGGGAGCATCGTGGACGCTTCCAGAAGAGCCCTTCTGTCTTCATCAAAAGTCACTTGGACCCATAACGAGTTCGACTTCTATCTAAAAGGCCTCTTCAGGACTCTAGAGGTCTTCAACTTTCTCGACTGGTGTCTTGGAGTTTTGGATGCCAGGTCAAGGAGTTCTGATACCATTAGTCTGGGGGAGCTGTCCAGTGTACTTTCTTGTATGGACAAGGCCGTCAGGGATGGTTCTGAGGAGTTGGCTACTCACTTTAGCTCGGGGATTCTCAAGAAGAGAGCACTCTTCTGTAACTTCACAGCCAAATCCGTCTCTCCAGCGCAAAAGGCGGACTTGCTCTTCGCTCCGTTTTCAGACCATCTCTTCCCCCAGACTATGGTTAAGGACATAGCATCGAGCCTTCAGGAGAAGGCAACGCAAGATCTTCTGGCTCAGTCTTCTAGAAGACCAGCAGCTGCTTCCTCTTCTGGCGTTTCTTTTACCAAGAAACCGAAGCCCTTTCGTACTGGATCTTCCTCGAAAACAGCCTCTCGAGGAAGAGGTTCTTCCAGAGGGAAAACCCCTGCTCCGTCAAAGAGTAGGAAGTGATTTGGAAGTCCTTCAGACGCCGGTAGGAGCCAGGCTTCTTCTGTTCGCGAAAGCCTGGGAAGAGAGAGATGCCGACCCTTGGTCGCTAGATATTGTGAGGAAGGGATACAGGATTCCGTTCTTGAGGTCACCCCCGCTATCCTCAACACCAAAGGATTTGTCTCCCTCATATCGAGGAGAGAAACAGAAAGTGCTTTTCGATCTGCTAGACAAATGATCAAGAAGCAAGCGGTGGAACAGGTCTTCGACCTGGAATCTCCAGGCTTTTACAACCGTCTGTTCCTAGTGCCGAAACAATCGGGGGTGGCAACCCGTCCTCGATGTCAGCAGCCTAAACCTCTTCGTCACAAAGAAAAAATTCAAGATGGAGACGCCTCAATCTGTGCTGTCAGCTTTGAGACCGGGGGAGGATGGATGGTCTCACTAGACCTCCAAGACGCGTATTTTCACGTCCCCATCCATCCCCAATCAAGGAAATACTTGCGATTTGTCCTGAAGGGGAAGGTATTCCAATTCAGGGCACTTTGCTTCGGTCTGACCACAGCGCCGATGGTTTTCACCATTCTGATGAAGAACGTGGCAAGGCTGCTTCATCTGGAGAATATAAGGATCTCTCTCTACCTAGACGACTGGCTTATTCGAGCTTCATCGTGAGACCGGTGTCTGGAGGACCTGCACACGACCATGTCGTTAGCGAAGTCCCTGGGGCTTCTGGTGAACCTCGAAAAGTCGCATTTGACTCCTTCTCAATCCTTAGTCTATCTGGGGATTCAGATGGACTCAGTGGCTTTTCGGGCTTTTCCGTCCCAGGGGCGACAACTTCAATGCTTGGAAAAAGTGGCGACCTTTCTGGGGAAGGAAACATGCTCGGTGAGGGAATGGATGAGTCTGCTGGGGACCATTTCCTCACTGGAGAAGTTTGTTTCTCTGGGAAGGTTGCACCTCAGACCTCTTCAATTCTTCCTAGCCAACAATTGGAAGAACAAACAAGATCTGGAGGCGATCTTGTGTTTAACGAGAGAGGTGAAGGATCACCTAAGTTGGTGGTCAGATCCACGGAAGCTCGCAGAAGGGCTCTCTCTCAAACTTCGGAACCCCGACCTAGTGTTGTTCTCCGACGCGTCGTCCACGGGTTGGGGAGCAACACTAGGAGGGAAAGAAGTGTCAGGCACCAGGAGAGGGGAACAGGTGTCCTGGCACATCAATCTGAAAGAGCTGTCAGCGATTTACCTGGCGCTCAGGTTCTTCCAGGAGGAAATATCCGGCAAAGTCATTCAGATCAACTCGGACAACACCACAGCACTGGCATACCTAAGAAATCAAGGGGAACTCACTCGCCTTCTCTGTTTGCCATTGCAAAGGAACTCCTTTTATGGGCGAAAGCGCAAGACGTCACTATCCTGAAAAGGTTCGTGTCGGGAGTACAGAATGTTCGAGCGGACCTTCTCAGTCGACGAGGACAGCTTTTGCCGACAGAGTGGACCCTTCACCAGGAGGTTTGCCAGTCGCTGTGGAACCTGTGGGGTTGTCCGCAGGTGGATGTCTTCGCAACTTCCAGGACGAAAAGACTTCAGCTGTATTGCTCCCCAGTTCTGGACCCGGGAGCAGTCGCAGTAGACGCCCTACTTTGGAGTTGGTTGGGTCTAGACATATACGCTTTTCCCCCGCTCAAGATCCTCGGGGAAGTGATGAGGAAGTTCGTGGCATCGGAAGGAGCGAGGATGACACTCATCGCCCCCTTCTGGCCAGCAGCCGACTGGTTCACAGAGGTGATTTCCTTCTTGGTAGACTTTCCGAGGACTCTGCCCTTAAGGAAAGATCTACTCAGACAGCCCCACTTTGAGAGGTACCACAAAAAACCTCCCCGCTCTGAGTCTGACTGCGTTCAGACTATCAAGAAGTTGGCCAGAGCGAGGGGTTTTTCAAGACCTGTGGCGAAGGCGATTGCCACCGCAAGGAGGCCCTCCTCAATCGCTCTGTACCAATCGAAGTGGGCTGTCTTCAGATCCTGGTGCAGGAAGAAGGGCATTTCCTCCACCACAACCTCTGTGAGCCAGATAGCTGACTTCCTTCTTTATCTGAGAGAGGAAGTGAAGTTAGCTGTTCCAACTATTAAAGGCTACAGGAGCGTGCTTTCTGTAGTCTTCAGGCACAGAGGACTCGATTTGACTAATAATAAAGACCTTCATGATCTCATTAGATCTTTCGAGACTAAGAAGGTCATCCAGCCTAAAGTACCCTCGTGGAACTTGGATGTGGTGCTCAAGTTTTTTATGTCAAGTCACTTCGAACCACTTCATTCAGTTTCTCTGAGGAATCTGACGAAGAAAACGATCTTCCTAACCGCTCTGGCGACGGCGAAGAGGGTTAGCGAAATCCAGGCCATTAGCAAGCAGATGGGTTTTTCGGACAATAATGTGATTTGTTCTTTAAGTCCTGCGTCTTAGCAAAAGAACGAGAAATCCCCTTTCCACCCCTTGGCCGAGGACCTT
Organism: Macrobrachium nipponense; assembly: GCF_015104395.2. NCBI lineage: Eukaryota > Metazoa > Arthropoda > Malacostraca > Decapoda > Palaemonidae > Macrobrachium > Macrobrachium nipponense. Next base: position 36,082,030 of record NC_087215.1, read on the forward strand.
TGAAATCAAAGGGTTGTCAGAGTAGTGGAAATGAACGGGAGAGATTCCTGTGTCCTGTCAGGGCTTTAAAGTTCTATCTGCAGAGTACTAAAGCTTGCAGAGGTTCGTCTGACAATTTGTGGTGTTCAGTGAGGAAGCCTGATCTTCCTATGTCGAAGAACGCACTGGCGTTCTTCATCAGAAGTACGATTAAAGAAGCTCATGATAAGTGCAGTGATAGTGATTTGAAGCTTCTGAAAGTGAAAGCTCACGAGGTGAGAGCTATTGCTACTTCGGTAGCTTTTCACAAAAATATGGCACTCAAAGATATTTTGAATGCCACATTTTGGAGAAGCAATTCGGTGTTCGCTTCACACTACCTGCGGGAGGTGAAAGTGACATACGAAAATTGCTTCTCCCTCGGACCATACATTGCTGCAGACACTGTTTTGGGGGCAGGAGGTAACACTCATCCTATCCTTTAGGGATTAGGGGGGTTTTTAACTTGTGTTTTATGGTTGTGGGGTGACCGCCTGGGGCGGGTCTCCCTTCCATTAGCTTAGTTAAGTGGGATACCTTTGGTAAACTAAGCCAGGTGGTTGTATTTTTGTCTCGTTGCCCTCATTAGTATGGTCCTATGGTCTAGTCACGTCGTGGTCTCGCCCCTGTTGACAGATCATCTGGAGTGCACCAGCTTCATAGGTCTCTACCTTGCTGGCAACTCTAGTAGCACAAGCAGACTTACGTGGCAGTAATCACGAAGCCAGCTATGCTAACAGGTAAGGAACCAAGGTATCAAATATCTGCATATATGTGTTTCCTAAATCCTCTATTCGGTTCCTCGCCCTCCACCACCAAAGGTGGGATTCAGCGATATATATATCTGACAGGTAAAGTTTTGCATGAACAAAATGATATTGTAATGTACAATTAAGTTTGTCATACTTACCTGGGGCAGATAATATATTTATTACCCGCCCCCCCCCCTCCCCCTCCCCCCCCCAGGAGACAGTGGAAATAAAAATTATGAATAGAAAATGGGAATGGTTCCTGATACCCTCCTCCCAGAGGCGGGAATGGGTATTAACCACCTGACTCTCACTACGTGTGTCGTAAGTTTTAAATTCTGCCAGGTAAGTATGAACAAACTTAATTGTATCATTACAATATCATATTTGAAAGTATTAAAAACATATAGTATATGTACTATAAAAATTCTTGAGTCTCAGTAAATGGGGAGAGAGAGAGAAGAGAAGAAAGGAGGAAGAGAGAGAGAGAGAGAGGAACGAGATCGGGAGAGAGAAGAAGATAGAGAGAGAGAGAGGAGGGAAGAGAGAGAGAGAGAGAGAGAGAGAGAGCGAGAGAGAGAGAGAGAGAAGCAGTAGACGCAGAGAGAGAGAGAGAGAGAGAGAAATTGCATGAACATTTTGGTGCAGCACAACACAGCTCCTCCCCTCCAGTCCCATTACTTGATGATTGACAGCTTTAGTACCTGGAGTTAGAGAGAGAAGACTGGGATTTCCTTCATTCTTACATAATTTTTCAAATTTATAAACTAAAACCTTACTAATTCACGGTAGTATTTTCTTTAATGAATTGATATTATTGCTGTATACATTAATATTAATATTTGAAAATAGTAAATAATTTATTTATCATACAAAAAATAAACATACATCTCTGTAGGAGAGAGAGAGAGAGAGAGAGAATTACTATTTTTATTGTTATGTGATATCATTTAATCTTATTGAACTTACTAATACTATATTAATCAATATTAGTATTTGAAAATTAGTAAATCATTTTTGTACCATAAAAATTTATTTAGTCATGAAAATAACATCAAAATACACTTATTAGTGATTATTTTCGCCAGAAAAATCCCGCAAATAGGCGAATCTCCCGCAAATAATGGGTAGACATGGCCCAGAGAGAAATCCGAGAATCAGTGAGTCCACGAATCCGGAGAACACGAATTCGGGGGGTCCACTGTATATTATATATATATTATATATAAAAGAACGTGAGTGCATGCACATGTTCATTTATATATCTACATCTGATACAGTATACTAAACAAAAGAAAGGATAAATATATGTACATCCATAAGTGTAAAGCAAAGTAAAGGGAAAGACCTTTTAGGTTGGTACTCACTCTTAGTTGTTCTTATGATATGAAGCAAAGCATTCAGCACAAAACTTTCAACATAAAGTAAATAAGGTAACAACAATTTGCAACTAATTCATTGATATGCGATGCATTTACACAACTTACAGCTTGTATTATCTCCATTTTCTCTATGTTACGTTTTTATCCAACATTGGCAAGTAATAATTACAAAAAATAAGAGCAATGATGAGGATTATCACTCGATACTAAAATGCCAACCATGATATCTCTACTTTCATTCTAAAAAAAATTAGCTTTTGCTATGAATTCACTTATACAATATACATATTCCTCCATTACTGGTAATTCCATTTCTCACTTAAAACTTATACTATCATGTATTGTGTCTTTACCCCATATTAACCTGTAATAATTACAAAAATAGCAAAAAAGATAATACTTATCGAGAGCCTGTCACGGAACACTCAAAACCAATGCCGAGACTGAAGTTTTTCCGGGAATTCCTACTTTTTTCCACATCATAAACCTTTTAACCAATCAAGTAACAGGATTATGATGATGACATTGTGATGTAATAACATTTAGCCAATGACACTAAAGTATTCATACATCATCAGATAGTAAGGTACTGGCGTAGGAAACCTTTCTCTGAAAGTATTGGCGAGCTGTTCAAATTGGGCCACTAAAGTGGATCAGCGTCGGGAGTAAGAAAGCCAGAAAAGTGGCTCTTTGTCTTTTGAGGGTTAACAGTCCAAATGATTGCCAGTATGGATTTGACTCCGTTAAGTATTGTTGAGTTTTGTGCATGAATCATGACGCCACAGATTTGAGTTCCCTTAGTTGTACTAGGGTAAAATACCGAATGGCTGGCCTCTACCATAGTGCAACCACCTTCCCGGAAAAGTACTGTAACACATCCTGTAACCCTTTGCTTTCCTCTCGAAGTAAGTTTTTTTCTCCCAAGTCACAAATTAAGGCCATAACTTCCGATTTTCAGGGAGGTGGTCACGCTATGGTAGAGGCCGGCCATTTGGTATCTTACCGTATAGTATGCAATTGATAGCTCTGATAAAAGATACTATATTAAGTTATGTATCATTATGAAGATCTTGGATCATTCTGTCTGTTCATCTTTTTTTTTATTTTGATCATCCTAAATACACAAGCATCTTGCTTTTTTTTTTTAAATTGTTGGCCCATTCTGATATTTTGGTATTAATTCATAGCCCTGCATGTTAGATGTTCATATCATTGCTAGATTAGCCCTACATATAAAAATCTTATATTTTGAGGCAGTGACAGGGCTTAGACCTACATGTCATTTTATTATATTTTGAGGCAATAACAGGGCATAGGCCTACTTGTCAATTACATATATTTTGAGGCAATAACAGGGTATAAGCTACACGTCATTGTTTTGAGCCAATGATAGGGCATAGGCCTACATGTCAGTTTCTTATATTTTGAGGCAATGACAGGGCATAGGCCTACACATAAAATTCTTATATTTTGAGACAATGATAGGACATAGAACTATACATGCCAATTTCTTATATTTTGAGGCAATGGCAGAGCATAGGTCTGTATGTCAGTGTCTTATATTTTGAGGCAATGATAGGGCATAGGCCTACACATAAAATTCTAATATTTTGAGGCAATGACAGGGCATAGGCCTACACATAAAATTCTTATATTTTGAGGCAATGACAGGGCATAGACCTACACATAAGTCTTAAATTTTGAGGCAATGACATGGCATAGACCTATACACTTCAATTTCTTATATTTTGAGACAATGACAGAGCATAGGTCTGCATGTCAGTTTCTTATATTTTGAGGCAATAACAAGGCATAGGCCTACACATAAAATTCTTATATTTTGAGGCTATAACAGAGCATAGACCTATGCACATAAATTTCTTATATTTTGAGGCAATGACAGGACATAGGCCTACACATCAAATTCTTATATTTGAGGCAATGACAGAGCATGAGCCTACACATTGATTTTTTATTGCAAATAGTTTTCTACTTGCATCTGCTGGAAATAGAGTAACTTTTGATTAATATAGTAGCTCTGACCCCACAATATGTAATGTACATATGCATACAGTGAAATTTACATGTAGAATCATGCGCATACTATACACATAATATACATGTGTACTTGCATCGATGGGCATAATAAATGTAATGCCAATTATACCACAGAGAATAAAAGTAAAATTTGTGGGCCTGTAGCCAATGGCACACATAGACCAACCATAGGTTTGTCTCAGCCTTAGAGAAAACTATCAAACTGCTCTCAATTAATTATATTGAAAATATATATTTACAAAACGGATAACAAAGTATATAACTGTGATGAGTGAATTTAAGGGTGCTATAGCATTTCTATAAAAATGAAGGCTATGGTAGGAAGGTATCATATTGTACTTAACGAAATAAGAAAAAAATAATTGAAATCTGAAAAAGTTATATGAGATGATCCAAACCAGCCTGTGAATAGCCCATGAATCACTTGATTTTGGGGTCATTGTAGTAGATTACCCTGTTGGCTCTCTCTCTGGCCCTGACAGACTTCAAACTGTCAAGAAAACGTCCTTGAAATCGGCATCTCATAAGTGAGAGCCATCACTGCAGTAGGGGCCAGGCTTCATTCCTTCTGGTAGGAATGGAGCAAAAGGGGAGCAGAGCAGTGGGTTGTGAATGTGCTGAACGATGGTTATTCAGTACCTTTCAGGAAGAGGCCTGTCCTTGTCCAACATTCCTGTCATCTTGACAGCTTACTCCGTTGGCTTGGAAAGACATTCAGCCTTTGCAAAAGAAGTTGCTGCTCTCATTAGCAAGGGAGCTATAGAGACAATCAGAACATCAGATTGAAAGGCTTCTACAATTGTCTCTTTGTAGTGCCGAAGACATCGGGAAGGTGGAGACCCGTACTAGATGTGAGTGCTTTGTATGTCTATGTAGAAAAAACCAAGTTTTGCATGGAGACTACGAAGTCTGTCCTTGCATTGATCGGTCAAGGAGACTGGATGGTCTCACTAGGCATGCAAGGTGCATACTTTCACGCTCCCACCAAACAGATTCAAGGAACTATTTCAGGTTTGTGCATCAAGAATAAGTTTTTCAGTTTAAAGCACTATATTTCAGGCTATCGACTGCCCCACAGGCGTTTACTTGAGTACTTGCTTCCCTAGCAGGTTGGCTTCATCTATCGGAAGTCAAGATCTCACTATACCTGCGACTAGCTACTTCGCTCCCAGACCAAGGAGACTTGCTTGTAGGACTTACAAAACTTATGACTAACTCAGGAACTAGGTTTGTTACTGAACCTACACAAGTCACAAGAGAATCCCTCTCAGAATATTTTTTTTTGGGAGGAGAATTATCTGCAAAAGATAGATCAGTTTCTTTCACTTCGCTTTTGCTCCGCCATACAGTGGATGAGCCTCCTAGGCACTCTAGCCTTGGCATAATTTGTGAGATTCATAATTTCATAATGCTTCATATGACTCACTGCAATTTTACCTGAAGGCCTGCCATGATTGGAAAGTGCACCAAAATCTTCAGGTCTTTCTGATAAACTTGGAGACGAAGGAGGACTTGCATTTGTGGAGATCAAAAGGAAGATTGATGGAAGGGAAGTCACTACTCCTGATGAACCCAGACCTAGACTTCTTTTCCGATGTGTCTCAGTTAGGTTGGGGAATTGTTTTGACAAATCAGGAGGTATCAGGAAAATGGTCAAAGAAATAGAAGGAACACCACATCAACCTGAAGGAATTAAAGGCAGTTTTCCTCGGACTTCAACACTTTGCAACGCAAGTATGCAATTGGACAGTAAGAGTCCATGCGGACAACACCACTGCACTTGCATACATTGTTTCAAAGGGGGACTCACTCGTTTTCCGTCTGCGAGGTAGCGAGGGAACAGCTGTGTTGGGCAGACCAGCATTAGATGATATCAATCACCCGCTTCATTCATGGGAAAAGCAATGTTTCGGCAGACAAACAAGTTGTTGGGAACAGGTCCTTCCGACAGAGTGGACCTTAGACAGCCGAGTCTGCAACGAGCTTTGGAAACTATTGGGAAGACACACCATTCATGACATCGAGGAATCATCTGCCTCTTTACTGCTTTGACTCTCCCAATCCATCAGCATGGGCAACGGATGTGGATGTTTACGCATTTCCACCATTTGGGAAGTTAAGGGAGGTTCTGAGGAATTCCATTCTCATTAGAATGCGAGATTGACACTTTTTGCCCCTTTCTAGCCGCAGAAGGAGTGGTTCCCTGACATCTTGGACCTGTTGGCAGACTTCCCAAGATGACTACCTACAATTCCAAGTCTGCTCAGACAGCCCCATTTCAGGAGATTCCACCAAAGCCTATCTACTCTGGGCCTAACAGGGCTTTTACTGTCAACAAGCTCATCTGAGAGAGAAGGTTTTTGAGAGGTGCAGTGGAAGCAATTGCCAAATGTAGGAGAAAATCATCAAACAGAGTTTACCAAGCTAAGTGGAGAGTGTTTAGACTTTGGTGCAGAAGATCCAGCATCTCTTCTTCTCAAACCACTATTCCTTAGATAGTGGATTTCCTTTTGTATTTATGATCATCAAGGGGATTGTCAATGTCAACTGTAAAAGGACAGTACAGAGTGATGCTCAGCACTGTATAAGACATAGAGGCTTGGATATTTGTAATAATCAAGACCTCTCTGATCTTGTTAAGTCTTTGAATATTTCAAAATCGAAGAAGGAAACCTTTTGCATGGAGTTTGGATGTAGTCCTGAAATGGTTGGCGAGCACACACTTCGAACCACTTCAATTTACTTTGCTCGAGGACCTAATGAGGAAGACTACCGTATTTTCCTAATAGCTCTGGCAACAGTGAAAAGAATAAGCGAGCTTCATGTTTTCAATAAATGAGTAGGATTTTATGGAGGAAATGCAGTTTATTTTCTTTTGCTGAACTTTTTAGTGAAAAGCAAGAATCCTTCACAACCTTGGCCTCATTCTTTCACTATTAGAAATTTGTCTGATTTGGTGTGGCCGGAGGAGGAATAGAGGGCAAGTGTGCCCAGTGAGAGCCCTCAGGTACTATTTACATTGAATGGACAAGATTAGAGGAGATTGTAATAATCTGTGGTGTTCGGTAAAAAACCCTTCCAGACCCATATCTAAGAGCACGATCTCTTTCTTAAGGGATGTTATTTTAGGGGCTCATACCCAGATAGCTGAAGATTTGTCAACCCTGAAGGTTAAGGCACATGATGTTAGGGCAGTTGCGAACTCAGTAGCATTCAGACATAATCTTTCCCTCTCCTCAATATATCAAATAACTTACTATACTGGAAGTGTAAATTGGTGTTTGCCATTCACTATTTACAGGATGTGGAGATCATTTATGAAAAGTATAGTACCATAGCTGGCCTTAGGCAGTATCATCCTTCAGCAGCCTCTCTCAACAGTTGAGGAAACAACAAGCATTGATTCAATGCCAGCCATAGTTTTATTTTTTGTTAGTTTTATGTTTTAAGTCACTATGTACTCCATGATTCCCACCTCCTGCAATGTGGAATCAGTTAAGTAATTACTAGGTAAGTTACATATATAAAGATGAAATATTTATGATAAAATAAAATTTTATATATACTTACCCAGTAATTACGGATGGAGTCTGCCCTTCTCCCCCTATATGGACTTGTAGCATAAAAAAATTGAGTGGTTGGCTGAGTAAGGCAGTCCCCAGGTTACGACAGGTTCGGCTTACAACGTTCCGAGGTTAAGACGCTTTTAAATTATATTCATCAGAAATTATTTCCAGGGTTATGACGCATGTTCCAGGTTTACGATGCCTACAACACTGATCTGGCAGAGGAAATATGACACCAAAAATGCAAAATAATAAATATTTTAAGTTTTTTTTTATGAAAAATGCAATAAGAATGCAGTTTACATAGTTTTCAATGCACCCAAAGCATTAAAAGTAAGGTTTTCTTAGGATTTTTGACGACGTTCCGGCTTACGATGATTTTTGGCTTACGACGCATCTAAAGAACATAACCCCCATCGTAACCTGGGGACTGCTTGTAGTTCCTCTCTCTCTGAGTTGTTCCTCACGCTTACCCCAAAAGTGGGCGGACCTTGTCACCTGCTTAAATACAAAAGAATAGCTACCGCTGATTTCAAAATTCTAACTGCCATGGAGTAGAAACTCTTAAATTACTGGGTAAGTATATATAAAATTTTATTTTATCATGTAATTTTTCTCAGAATATAAGTACTACTGTAAAAGAATCTTTTTCTCTTCCATCTTGAGAAATAACACTGCTATCAAGAGTATCAGACTGTTAAAATCTGTTACTAGATTTGAATACAGTACGTATATGAGTAGGCTACATACATCTGTCATCTGTGTTTGGAGAATCTACAGGTGGGGTCTATTAAGCTCCCCCTCTGTGGTGTGAGACCACTGAGAGGTAGTTCCTGAAGAACTGACTTTACTGGATGTTGACAAGTAAATAGTGCTAAGAGATTCAGCGAATGATAATTCTTATGAATTCATGAAATGCTGTTATCCTTGCAGTATTTTTTTTGCTGAATGGAAATAGTTGGGGTATAAATGCACTTTTCATTTGCTGCCTTTAGCAATGGTAGAGTTGGTATGCCAGCACTAGAAGGAAGAGCAGTCAGCATACCACCAAACAAAGCAGGAGCAGAAGAGGCAATGGAACTACGAGATTACTAGGTGCACCACTCTGCTTACCAACAATGGACACTAAATGATCAATCTTTTAGAATAGCACTTTCATATAAGTGACTTACCAAGCAATTACATAGCTGAAGCTTCCTACTACGGCAGTCGAAAATTCAAATTTTGGCAGTGGCCTGGTACTGCTGAGCAGATGACCAGCAATTTTTCTGCCGTCTCCTGATCAAGATTGGTAGTTCTTGCAGCGCAGCAGTCCGCTTCACTCTTGTATTTTTGCAGTTATTTGGTGTAGTACGTATTCTTTTGGTGGTTGTTTTGCTTGCTAGTTAATCAATTTGTTTAGGTTAACTTTAGATTACCTGTGTATGTCAGACTCTAGCTCGTTAGGTAACTAGAATGGCTAAGACTAGTTATGATACGCACTCTGTGCATGAAGTGCAGAGGACAGGAATGCAATAGGGAGGTAACTCGTAATGAATGTCAGGATTGGGATGAGTAGATGTGGAAGACCTTTATATTTCATTCTGAGAAAATGGACATATGATTATCCTTTAGAGCTTTCATTGAGAAATCTACAAGTGCCAGTGCCACTGAAGTGCCTAGTGTCAGTGTTGTGCCTGAGGAGGTGGTTGTCTGTCCCACCAGTACTCTTAGATGAAGGTCATTGTCCCACTCCCCTGCACTGGGGAGGAGACATACCGGAGGTCCAAGGGAGACTAGTGGGGTTTACCCATTTGCAGTTGCCCTCTCTGTCAAATGTATTGCACAACAGGTTTCAACTGAACGCCACTGGAAAGGCGTCGCAGTGAGTGATGTTCTACTATCTTCAGACTCGGAGGTGTTGTCTCCAGAAAAGAAACATCATCGTAGATGTCTTGTCCTCTCATCCCCTGAAGAGGCACACTTCCTTTTCGGACTGTTCTCCTCCACCTGCGAAAAAGCATATGGAGCCCGTTCGGATTCTGCAACTATTCTGCAGTTATGCACTCGAACTTTCTGCAACACTCTCAGATCATTCATCATGGGATAGTCTGGATCCCTGGGGTGACAGACCTGTGTTGGAACCTAGGCGCTTGGAACATTGCAAGCAACATTGAGCTTTTGACACTCAATACTCGCCCAGATGTTCGTCGACAGGTGTATTGACTTGTTTGCCTCTGCCTGCATGCACAATCCTTCCTGTCAGTCGATCAGCACCTAAGATGAGTTGCTCGATACTAGTAGTAGAGCCTTTGGCATCATCTACGCCTGCTTGAAACAAAGACTTCAGAACAGGAAACTACTTTGTTGGCATCTTTTTGTCAACAGTTACAAGATTTATTGAGTTTTCTGAAGAAAGCTCCTGCCTCTTAGGGAGAGGACAATACCTTGTCGCCTGTTTCGTCAGAAGAGGAGGAACCAGACCAGGATGCAGGACCCTCTTCAGCATATTCCAACCTCCTCAGATACTTCCTAGCCAACTATTCCGACATTTTTGAGCCCGCTCCCTCATTTTCGCCTGCAGTGACTTCCTTGATGAATGAGAAGACTAACAAGAGCAGTTTGCCAAAGTTAGTTTTGTCCTCTTCATCCAAGAAGGTTTTGAAAGAAGTTGACGTGTGGTTGGCTACCAAAAGAGAGTTGGGTAAGGTGACTCGCTTATCCACTGTTGAAACTTCTGAAGAAGTAGTATCGATTTTGCGCCACCGGAGAAGCTTCTTCCTTGGGATTTTCTGCCTCCTCCCAAGGGGACTTCTCTGGGTTGGTAGATGCAATGAGATGTTTGGCTTTTGCTTTGGCAAAAGCAATGTTTTCATCTCTAGACTTTGACCATTTGATCAGGAACATGTTCAAGATCCTGGAAATCTTCTTTTTGGACTGGATGACAGGCGCACTCGCCAGAGAGGTTGAAGACTTCCATTCGTTAGAGGAGGAATTTTCTTCAGACCAGTTAAGTGTCTTGTCCTGTGCGGACAAGGCAGTAAGAGATGGTTCGGGGGAATTTTGGTGCTCCTTTATCTGTAAGGGAGTGACATTGACTCAAAAGTCGGTGCTAATTTTTTCCCCTTTGAATAAGTCACACCTGTTTCCACAATAGACTGTTAAGCCGGTATTATCGGATCTCCAAAAGAAACCAACCCATGATCTCTTGGCTCAGCCCACTAGGCGCCTGAAGGAGTCTTCGTCTGAAGGAGCGAAATCATCTCTGCTGCAACAGCAACACTTTCAGGGAGGTAAAGGAAAGACACAAACAAGACCATGGTCTAATTTATGTCCCCCCAGCAAAGACAGTTAAAACGTCCACCTTTAAACCTGCCAATAAGGGATCCATCAGTCCTTTGTGCACCCATAGGAGCGAGACTCCATCCCTTCTGGGAAGAGTGGTGTCAAAGATGAGCAGACCCATGGGTAATGCAAATACTTCAGGAAAGATATTCTATTCCTTTCCACAAGGATCCACCGCTGTCCAAATTACCCATCGCATTGACAGCGTACTCGGAGGGATCAGAGAGGATTTTAGCTTTGGTGAAGGAAGTGGAGATTCAGAAACAAGCGGTAGAGGAGGTGATGGACATAAATACATAAGGATTCTACAAGAGGCTTTTTGTAGTTCCCAATTTGTTTCAATCACTGACATGGTATTTGATTTGCACTAGGATGGAGTATTAAAGGCAGTTAGCATAATCGAAGAAAAAAAGTAGAAGCTGCAGTAACGTACATATCTAACTTGGATCAGCCATTACCTGTAGAGATGGAAAAGTTGTGGGCCCTCTCAGGGAACAAGGCTGCAATCCAACAAGTTCATTCGGTGGATCAAGGAAAACGTTACTGACAAATGTCTTCCTGGGTGGATCGATAAAGCTGAGCAACTACTTACATGCTGGTACCTCAGTGGCGTGGTTGGTTTGGTCTTGGCCTGCCACCTCAGTGGCATGGTTGGTTTGGTCTTGGCCTGCCACCTCATTGGCCGCAAGTTCGATTCTCGGGCATTCCACTGAGGGGTCAGAGATGTGTACTATTTCTGGTGATAGAAGTTCACTCTTGACATGGTTCGGAAATCATGTAAAGCCGTTGGTCCCGTTGCTGAATAACCACTGGGTTCCATGCAATGTAAAAACACCATACAAACAAACAAACAAACAAACTACTTACATTCTCTCATGAGAAAGCAGACGATTGTATAGTGTGTTACATTAACCATGCTGTCAAAGTTGGGAGATTTAATAGCATTGTCATTGCCTCTCCAGACACTTATGTATTTGTGTCTGTAATACACCACTATAGTAAATTGAGAAACTTTTGACTTGGAGGAACTCTGGTTCATATCTGGCCACAGTCAGTCTACAAGTGTAGTCCCACTCACGACTTGGTTAGTACCAGTAACTCGGATCTCGTAGATATATTGCCTGGAATCCATGCATTCACTGGGTGCGACACTACTAGCAAAGTAGGTACGAAAACAAAAGCTTTCATTGAAGAGAGGAGAATGGTGCTTACAATCTCTCGTGCAATTTTGGAAAAGAAGAAGTTAATGATGAGATCATTTCATACAGAACATCATCAGTTTGATATAGAGCGATTTCCTCCTACATCTGCCTGTATCAAGCAGCATATTCTAAGGGGCTACCTGCAGTGCTACATATGCTTCATTCTTCATTCACTGAAGATATTCAACTGAATCCTTTTGACTATGGATACATTTCTGGTGATAGAAGTTCACTCTCGATGTGGTTCGGAAGTCACGTAAAGCCGTTGGTCCCATTGCTGAACAACCACTGGTTCCATGCAATGTAAAAACACCATAAAAAACTATGGATACATGCTTGCTGATAAAGAACATTTGTCACCAGTAATCATGGCAGAAGCACTCCTTCCAGGTGAGTTCCAAGTGTCTGACCAAAGGTTTGCACCTGTTGACAGTGAAATTGCATGTTGCAAATGTGAACCTGTTCATTATGCAAAAATCTGCTGAATCCAGAACAACCATGAAGGAACTGAGATCATAATAACACCAGCAATTGCCCTGTATGCACATCAAACGGTAGTTCTATTTGAACTACTATTAGTGAATACGAGTTACATGATATTTTTGTGGAAATGCTTTATTTTAATGTTTAGTCAAACATGATCAGATCAGTAGGAATACGAAGAATAAGATTTCCAATTTTTCTTTAGAAACCCATTTTAGCCCTTCAATTCTAAAATAATATCATAAAATTTCTTACAAAGTGAGCATTTGGGAAAACTCTCTCTATCGCAAGAGTATATATAATATTCTAAGGGGTCCACAATAATAAAAAAAATGTTAGGAGTCCGTGGATAATTATTAAAACTTTACAGAAAGCTTTCGAACCCTTCCCTGGGTTAATCTTCAGTCCAAATGAACTATAATGAATAGGTACACCAGGTACTGAGGTGAATTTAAAAAGCAAACAAGAGTCGTTGAAGATTGTTGACACCAGTCGTTAGCTCTTTGAAGGACCAGGTGATGAAGAAAGAGGGCAGTTAATTCCAACTAGTAGATTTCCTCTCCCCTATCAATCCTTCTGGCTGCAATTCTGTTGGATCTCCGCAATGGTTTTTGCAACAACCATTGCGGAGATCCAACAGAATTGCAGCCAGAAGGATTGATAGGGGAGAGGAAATCACCTAGTTGGAATTAACTGCCCTCTTTCTTCATCACCTGGGCCATAAACAAGCTAACGACTGATGCCAACAATCTTCAATGACTCTTGTTTGTTTTTTAAATTCACCTCAGTACCAGGTGTACCTAATTGTTAATTTAGACTGAAGATGAACCCAGGGAAAGGGTTCGAAAGCTTTTTGTAAAGTTTTAAAAATTATACATGGACTCATAAATTTTTTTTATTATTGTGGACCCCTTAGAATAAAGTGAGCATTACTGTACTGGTAGAACTCTATTTCTATAATATCATAAGCCAGGACTCAAAATAGCCGCCATTTGTAATTTAGTATGTGTCAAAAACCTTAAAGTTTTCCTTGTAGATTCGTTTTAAGCCATAAATTCTCTTAGTATTTTATTCAGCATCAAATTTCCTTTCAAACAAAATATAACATGCCTATGATGATAGAACTATACGTACAACTGCGCTAATTAGCACCAGGATCTAAAATGGCCACCATCTTTTAATTCAATATGGTGGACAAACTACCATGAACCCTGACATGCCACCACCTAATAAATGCGCCAGAAACATCGTACTAAAAGTCAAAAGGGGATGGCATACAAGTTCACACAGGACTTAACAAAACCCTTAGAATGTAAGTCAAATGAGTGTTTTATTCTTTTCTAAACAGTGGAGGCCCTGTAGGGGGTAGCGCCATCAGTGCACCTCATGTGGTGCTCTGTAGGCATTACTTAAGGTTCTTTGCAGTTTGTCTTCGGCCCCTACCTGCAACCCCTTTCGATCCATTTACTGTAGCTCCTTTCATATTCTCTTTGTGCCATCTTACTTTCCACCCTCTCTAACAATTGATTCATAGTGCAACTGAGAAGTTTTTCTCCTGTTACACCTTTCAAGCTTATTACTGTCAATTTCCGTTCCAGCGCTGAATGACCTTATATGTCCCAGTGCTTGGCCTTTGACCTGAATTCTTTATACAAGACATAAACACTGGAGGCTGAGGAGCAACATTACAAACACATGCAATGTGTTTATTGGATTTTTCGTATCCACGTTATACCTGATTTATATCAACACTGTCCACCTATTAGTTTTTTCTGTAGCAGCCCACTAACTTTTCTTTGTTAAGGTTTCTCAAGAATTTCTTGTACAATTCCGTACTGCATTCTTAACCATTTGTTGTCGAGTGAGTTCTTTTTCTAAATACTGAATTCATTGTAGTATACCAGACTGAATTCATTGTAGTATACTATCACCGCTTTGTTGTAGATCATTATTCATGCAACGTGGTTATTTCTCACTCTATTAAGTAATTCTTTCTGCGTTTTTACTCATTATAGTGCTAGATTTACTAAAAAAAATGTATGATGGCAGGTTCCCAGCTCAAATTGTCAGAGTCTCCCAAATAAAAACTTCTTGCCAGTACGTTTTCTATGTAGCGGTGTCCCGTAGAGAAGGGCTTGAGCAGATATTCAGCAGTAACTATGGTATGTTACAAATCATGTATTATTTAATACAATTTGGCAGACATCTGACGCCATTCCGTGCACGAATTTCATAAAGGAGCATATCAATGGATCTTGTAGATTATTCTGATGGTAATCAGTTCAAGTTTTCCAAAATATCATCCGAAACTTTCAACCATATCCTTAATTTGCCATCACCTCTCCAATGACTGGGTTAGAAAGACTTAGGTATTAAGCATTCGTTTCATAGCTGTTACCACAACCAAAAAATCCTCCTACCGTATTTACCCCAGTAAATATGTAAACAACAAATCGAGCAGAGGCAATTTGATGTGATGGAAACAGTGATTGCATGAATTATACAAAGGAGCATCTCTTGATCTCTTCCTGTACATGTAGGCTACAAATCTTGTTCTTCAAATCAAACGCCATTGGATAGGAATGATCAGTTTGTGAAGCATGAAAGAGTGCTCGCGTATCAGCTTCACTAGCTGGATCAGCTTCAAATCTTGGTTTGCGTTTTCCCATTCTTACATCACAACAAGAAGCGTCCGCTGTAAAGTGCATGTTTACATGGCACATGTATGAATGCTATTCATGAAGGAGAAATTTCCAGTCTCCGTTTATTGGGAGGTTTTGACAAAAAAGCCCTCCATGCTGACCCAACAGACATTTTGTGGTTACCTATTGAAAAGATGTTGGAGACATAATTAAATGATATAGCTCGTCGTTGCTGTTCCTGAAATTTTGTGTTGTTACTCAACACCTCGTCATCAGATGATGAGTACCATCATGGAATGGAATGGAATAAAGTACTTTATTCCATGCCATTCCATGGAATAAAGTACTTTATTCCATACCATTCCAACACCCATGAGTACAAGGTACTCATCAGGGGGAGAGAAACTCGGTGTTCAACAATGTCATTAACTGACTTTATTGGCTTGGGGAAATAACCACCTGCTGTGAATAATGACAGACTCACATACTATTCTCAGATGCGTGAGTTCTTCAGGAGTCATGGCAGCAGTATCCCCACAGGTTAAAACATCATTTACTTTTCTTTGCTGCTGAGCGATTGACCACTTGTCTATTTCTTGTTACTTTCTAAACGGACTTTTTTCATTGTTTGCAAATGTTTTACCTTGGAGTCTTTTTATTGGACTAAATACTGAGAATGCTTCAGTTGATAAGAGAGCCAACACACTTTAGCCTGTCTTCCCTTTCATTATGAGCTGCAAAAATACTGTGCGGTACTTCTGAAGCTGGTTGTCCTGTATTGAGAGATCGAAGTACTGGCTAACTTCTATTCCAGGGGTTAGCATTCCATTTAGAGCTGTATGAACATCATTGTTAGGTTTGACAGTATTTTAAAAGCATTACATTCGAAACAAGGTTCTATGATTGTTTAACAGCCCTCCTCAACTTGTGTGTGCTTAGGCGAGGTGACGTTTGTCCTTATTGGTTTTTCTTAGGTTTGTCAGGTTTTGGATAGCAGACCGTGTGGTTCTTGACAATACTCTTGTCGAGAACGCAGCAGCAGGAAATCGTCTTTTAGATGGGAAGGTGATGGGCTTAATGATTGGCAAGATCTTCACGTCTTCAGTGTGATTGGAGCAGTTGGAAGTTAACTTTGTTGAGTAACTTTGGCAGGAGAACGTGTTCTGCAGGTGTGTTTGACTTCGTCAGTAGTAACAAGAGGATACGAAGACGGTAAAAGACGGTCTTCACTAATTGGTGAATTCTATGTTGAGGAGGCGTTCCTGTTTTGATAACGAAATTATCTTTTTTATGAATCGACCGATTGTTTTGCATTTATGATTACAACTGTGGTGTTAACTGGCTTTACTTTTAAGTCGCCCATTGATTAAATTAGGTTCTATTATTATTAATTGAAACTTTATTCAATTATTATTGAGGATAGTTAATGTATGTCTCATAAGTTGTATTATCGTCATTATCTATTATTGGTGAGAGCATGTGTATGGCTCTAATGATGAATTGCCCAACTGCTTTTTTATTTAACTGCTTTTTTATGTTTTTTTACGACAGTTAATGCTGTTGTTTATAGCATTTTTATTGTTATACGGGTTTATTCTGCTATCAGATTATTAGATGATAATTACTGAAATGCATTAAAAGCATTTAGAATTGCAATTAAAGTAATAATTTATTCCTTTGTGTTTGGGAGTTTACTTTGCTGTTGAGTATGCTTTCCTTTTGAGGTTCAAATGAGAATGTTTATGGTAATGTTCATTTGTCTTTGTGCTATCCAAAACCTGTACTCATTGTAAAGGTTTTTAATTTATTGCAATAAACTAGGTTTAAGGTACCTTGGTAATTTCTTTTACTCCCTCCTCCTTAGTTTGTTGCAGTCCATCAGTCAGTCACATTCTAGTGATTCATAATGAACCTGATCGTCACGTGGAAAAGTGACCATAACAATTGGCAATAACTTGCAAGTTTTTTCATCGTTGATGGTCCCAACTCTGGATGCCGATAGATATTCTTCTTGGAGTGACTTATCTGTTGAAGTTCTAACGTAAGACGTTAAACAACTGGTCTACTAAAGATGCTAATGGCTACCATTGATAAATTTTCAGTAAATCCAACCCACCCTCCACGACGCCTGTTATGTGACTGTTTGTTCGATGTCATTTCAATCGCCTGATCTGGTGGAAGTTGATTGTAAGTCTTGTCACTGAAGGGAAAAGGAATACAATGCAAAAATTCATCGAAGTGGCTACCAGATCAGAGACAATAGTAGTGTTGAAAGATTATCTCCACATCTGTGATATAAGAGCCAGAATTTAGCCATGTCCGATCCAGATGTCAATATCAATTAAATCACTAAAATATGAGTTAAAGTAAATTAAGTCTTCATACTGTTCAGAATGGTAATATGCATCAGGTTGCCATTGGTCATGGGATTATTTGCAATGTAGTCTTTAAAGAGAATATGCAATAAAGCTTTAGTAATCAGCTTATGTAAACGCATTCCCCTATTATAATGCTTACCAAACAATGTGCTTTGTAGTACACTTTGATGCCACAAGTACTCCTGCTATAGTCAGTCCCACTACCAGACTATCGTTTTCTTAGTGCGTTCAGGTAGGAGAGCTCTGTGTGAAATCCACTAAGTAAATAAATTACTGGAGACCATCTGTCATTATCTGAAATATGAGTTCTGCAACAAACTTCGTTATCTTGGTCCGAAACTAACTGAACCAAGGGGCATTTGTTTCATCACTGCAACTCCCTGGCAAGAATCCATCATCTCTATTGCAACCTCTTTGCTTGGGGGTTGTACATAGCACATTACACTGTCATATTTATTTTCTGACAAATTCATAGGACAAATAATGTTTTTTTTTTTTTTTGCAGCAATTGACATGTTTTATGAAAATATTAATGCGGATGAGAAAAAAATTAAGAAAAAGGCTTAATTCCGTTTGGGTCGTTTAGATGCTTATTTTTTATTAGTGCGTCCAAACGGCCGGATTATAAGAGACTCCCAAGCTAAAATTCATCAGAATTATGTCCTAAATGAAATAACAAAAAAAAAAAAAAAAAAAAAAAAAAAAAACTCACATTGCACACGGACTCGTACATACTGACTAGACAAAAGGTATCATTTTGAATTGTATCTTGCCATCTGACCCTTAGTATTCATCTTAAATCTATTATTCTCATAATGGCAAAATCATTCGGCCATATTTTCATCTTTCTGCCGTGATCTATGTCCGAATAGCAATACAGATCATACTTGACACGTGTATGGTGTTACTTTCATCAGTAAATTCATCTGTTTGATTTACAAACCTTATTCACCTTACCCGATGTATGGCTTGTTCTTTCAAGTCTTTCACTGAATTCCAACTCAAGAGAACAGGCACTGGATATTTCTGTGAAGACAGATTTGAGAGACTCGACCTCATTAATTCTTTCTCAATCTAATGTTTTCTCTTTGGGCCTACTTTGTGTTCATTAATTCACTTTTCCGTAGATCTATCCTGAAGCCAATTTCTCCAGATATTTCATAAATTCTGTAAAATAACTTAACTTTGGTGGTGTTTTGCTAATTAGAATAGTAAGGGTAAGTTTCTATCATTATTCCTATTTACTTTCTTCTCCAGAGCGCCTCAGTGGAGTGGTCGGTATGGTGTTGGCGTACCACTTCGGTGGCCGCGAGTTCGATTCTCGGGTATTCCACTGAGGCGTGAGAGATGTGTATTTCTGGTGATAGAAGTTCACTCTCGACGTGGTTCGGAAGTCACGTAAAGCCGTTGGTCCCGTTGCTGAATAACCACTGGTTTCATGCAACGTCAAAACACCATACAAACAAACAAACAAACTTTCTCCTCCAACTTCAGCAAATCAGTTCGTTGGTAGAGAACATATAGACTGATCTCTCTAGTCTTCACGTGTTGGTCAGGAAACGAAGGGAATAACCCTTTTGTCCGCACGGTTACTTCCAGCATCACAGATCAACCACAATTATCGCCATTATCGTCCATATCACTAGGAAACAACCTAGCACCTGTCGATACTTACGGGGGTCAGTGAATGTCTTTGTAGTTCATTCATTTGACAAACATAAAAATGACTGGTTGTTATTCTAATGGTACTCGGGACTCTGCAGCGCCATCTCCAAATGTCAAGGGGCTCGTGCTTGTGAACAACAGTGCTCTAACACATTCAGACATTTTCGCCACAATCACTAATGCCATAAAAGACTAGCATGAAAAAAAACAAAGGTGAGAATAAAGCAGATACAGCGCGAAATATAGTCGAGATGCATCTCCCAAGTCTGAATAGTACAAGACAGCATCACGAGACTGCTGTTTTGTTTGTTTCCAAGCAAGGAAGCGGTAAGTCACAGGCCTCTGCTTAGTACTATCCATTTTCAGCGGGCACCTGTGATGCCACACTCAAGTTTCTGTGGTATAACCCATATTTTTAATTTGTATTGTGTTTATTGAAAAAATATATAAAAATAGTTCTTGAATGTTTCATTACAATTTATGAGGTTAGATTGTCATTGTAAACATGTCGGGGTTATCCTCTTAGATTTTCAGCTGTGCCTCGGCCTTTGCCATGGTCTTCTGTAGTCTTGGTTTTGAGTCCCCTTACTTAGGGGTCTGCTTAGGTACACTTGTATTATGTTTTGTATTTGTTAGTTTTTTTAAAATTTATTTTAAAGTTAGATGTGTAGGGCTAGTATTTTTTCATTATTATTAAACGAACTTTGACCTTGGATAACTTGCATAACTTCGAACATAAAGCTTTGAAGTTTGAAATGAGGTAGGAACACATTTGTATGTGACCGCAATGCTTTTTACTATGTATTACGACATTTTTAAATTTGTTGTTATACCTTCAGTCGATGTTTAGTACTCTTGGATTAGGAGATTTACATCGTGGCAGTATTGTATTATGCGAAATGTGAAAAAACAAAAAGTTCTGTTTAGTTTTTGTTTTCTGTCTTTGATATGCGAGTCATGAGAATTGCTCTACTATTTTCTTAATTTTATGTAGGTTTAGTGTAAAGTTGCATAAACTTTTATCACTTTTAATTTTATTTCTTTTTCTTTTCAGGTAAATGACGGTTTGTAATCCACCCTTCATATTTACCGCTTTCTCTTTGGTCCGTTCCTGTCCTCTTCGTATGTAAGTAGAAACAAGCCAAGCTCTTTTTATTTTTATGTCGCGTGTCCTTTGTAGTGTGTGTTTTCCATATCTTCTCCACTCCATATGCAATTGCGTATTAGCTAGCGATGTTAACAGTGGCGGCTCGTGGCTATCATTCATAGGGGTGCTGTTTATTACTTAATTTGTTTTTAATTCCTTGATATTAACCGCATAAAGTCTCTCTCTCTCTCTCTCATCTCGTCTCTCGGTCGTCTCTCTCTCTCTCTCTCTCTCTCTCTCTCTCTCTCTGTGGGGAAGGCAGTAGACCGCCACCAAAAGCTACTATTTTGAATTTTACTCATTGACATTAAGGTAGTTATAATTTTTTTTTTCATTTGCTACAACTCGCCACTGATTTGATTATTCTGCATTAAATATCATTAGTATCGTTACTAATTTGATCACTATCACTAATAGTACTTGAAGGCAGTGCGATCCACATATTGTTTTAATACATTTGTTTTTTTTTTATTTACAAAAACAAAAGAATGGTAATAATTTTTTAAGGATTATTGATCTATACGTAATTTCGCATATTCATGTATATATTCATAATTTTGTGCATAGATAAGAAATCTATCTATAGGGGGTGCTGCAGTTCCACAGTGCCTACTGACGAGCCGCCACTGGGTGTTAATATGTCAAAGGCTCAAATTCAGCTTTTTTGTTTTTTTTTTTCTTTTAATTGTGATCAAGATTTGTTTTTTTAATTGTGATCAAGAAATTGTTATGATATGAATTGGATTTCATTATTTCTTCCATTCATCTATAGATCGTGGCCAAAATGATCTTCCATAATGCACAGAGTTCAGCTTACACTGGAGCGAATTACTGTAAAAGTTGCAGCATGTCAATGTCACAGCAAATTTATGACGGTTGTCAAGGAAATTTCCACCATTTTTCTCTGTGGAGGTAAAGTAGATGGTCATGATAGCGATGATGAGCGCCTCAGTGGCGTGATTGGTATGGTCTTGGCCTGCCACCTCGGTGGCCGCGAGTTCGATTCTCGGGCATT
The DNA here is from genome assembly GCF_015104395.2 of Macrobrachium nipponense. Lineage (NCBI taxonomy): Eukaryota > Metazoa > Arthropoda > Malacostraca > Decapoda > Palaemonidae > Macrobrachium > Macrobrachium nipponense. Next base: position 36,103,659 of record NC_087215.1, read on the forward strand.
CCACTGAGGGGTTAGAGATGTGTATTTCTGGTGAGAGAAGTTCACTCTCGACGTGGATTGGAAGTCACGTAAAGCCGTTGGTCCCGTTGCTGAATAACTACTGGTTCCATGCAACGTAAAAACACCATACAAACAAATGATAGCGAGGATGATTATAATTATTTACACTACTGCTGGTGTTGATGTGTTCAATATTGCTTATTTTCAAGGGTGAACTACAAGTTAGACACTGGTGCGGAAGAAGGCTTTTTGATGAGGGTTCCTCTCCATGTAAGACCCCCGTGCGCGCACTCAGGCACTCGAGAACGCAACCATATAGTCTCTGAGAAGTGTGGCATGTGGTAGGCGTGATTGTTTACCGTCGTTGTTGAGCTTGAACGCATCCGAATGCTCTTTTCAGAGAAAGGTGGCGCGTCGTTAAATATATGCATCCAACCCCTTTTGAAAAAAATAAAGAATTAAAAAAAAGTGAGGGGCTGGGTGGGTAACGGGGGGAGGCCGGCGGGAATGTGGCGCTGGAGAAACCTTGGTTTGCGTTGTGGCTCGATGAAAGATTTTGACAGACAGGCGGCGAGGGGGGAACGATGGAAGGGTGAAGGGGCGAAGTGAAGGAATCGTCGGGGACGGGGTTGGTGGGCGAGGGGAAGGGGTATGGCTAAGGAGAGGGGCTGGACAGCGTAATATGATTAGTGATCTATTGTGCCCACCTGATCCGATTTTGTATGCACACATTTGAACGGCTTTGAATCCGCATTTGAATATTAGGGGCTCATATAAGGTCTATGGGATACTTGTGGCTTGCGCGTGTGGAAAAGAGAGAGAGAGAGAGAGAGAGAGAGAGAGAGAGTGAGTAAAAATCTCAGTAAAGCTGGTTGTAAAAGACATGGCTTTTGTACATGGAACCTATAAGTTTGAAGATTTTTACCTTCAGAAAAACATTCACACGCACAAGGAAGAGAGTTCGCTATTTCCTCTCTACGAACAAAAAGAAACATTAGCTAGAAGAGTACTTATAAATCATCAGCGTTCATATATATTATGTATAATAATAAAGTTAGATATTATAAGATCGGAGCCTCACTTTTACAGAAATCGAAATTCTTGCGATATGGCCAACTTTCTCAAAGATGCGGAACCAGTGCCACTTTTTGGGAGAATATCTTCTCTTTTCCTCCACTTGTAACCTCAAACCCAATCGGCTTTCCATCGTGGAGAGGCTTCGCATTCCCGTCCCCTTTCTCCCAAGTGCTTATTGAATCATTATGCATTCAGGTCTCTTTTGTGTGTGTTTTGATCCGTGTGAATTAAGTCACAGGAAACGACCGAATGATTGTGGGCTCATGTCAGTCTGCCTAAGTGACGAGTTTATTATTTGGTCGCGCCCTCTTTTGTGCTCTGAATGCCAGGCTCTCATTTCAGCACTACTCGTCCCTAGAGAGAGAGAGAGAGAGAGAGAGAGAGAGAGAGAGAGAGAAAGAGAGAGAGAGAGTTAAGCTAAATATACCTTTGTTTTACCAGACCACTGAGCTGATGAACAGCTCTTCTAGGGCTGGCCCGAAGGATGAGGTATTTTTACGTGGCTAGGAACCAATTGGTCACCTAGTAACGGGACCTACAGCTTATTGTGGGATCCGAACCACATTATATCGAGAAATGAATTTTTATCACCAGAAATACCTCTGATTCCACGTTGGCCTCCGACGAAGAGAGAGAGAGAGAGAGAGAGAGAGAACAAAAAATTGCGGGTTCATTTTAATACTGTCTTCCCACCAACCCTAGTCCTAAATAGTATCAATAAAGCGTCTATGGCGGTTAGTTCCTGGATGTTGGGGGACGGAACGAAACGATTGACAGGATAGTCGGGGCAGCCTTGCTTCCTTTGGCCCGGGGATCCAGCTGCTCATTTTGTTGGGAGGCGTCATTTGCATATTACGGGTAAATGATTGGATAAGCGTCATTGGGGAGAGGGAGAGAGAGACAGAAAAAAAACATTGAATCAAATGGTTTTTTAATGTGTTTTAAGTATTGCGTTGATGGGTCTCGCATTAGATTTTATTGCAGCATCTTTGATGAGACATGGGGCATTGCATGTAACTAGCGGTCAATATGATGACATCTATTGGGAAGCGCATTGCCGATGAGTATGCACAATGAGCATCACAGTGACAACAGTGCTTTTTGACTGGTTATTTGGTATTTTGTCATTGGGATTAGAGATCGCTCGTGATGATAATGTTGATATTTCTGTGTTGTGGATAGCACAACACTTTGTAGTGTTACTGTTTAAACTTCAGTAAATTTTATTCAGAGGTAATCTGTACAAATTTCAAAGTAGCACCTTAACAAAACGCCATTTCGCTAGGCAAATTCTTAATGAAAGTCACTTAAGATTTACAGTTCGTGGCCTTGGACAGATCCATAAGTGTAAAATATTAGTTTCGTTGTCATTTTTGTGCTTGTGATGAGTATACACTGCCAATGATTTGATGGCTCCGAAAACCCTTCTCGACCCCAGCGCCGGGCCTTAATAATTGAATTTGGGATATATGATGTCCCAAATTCAATCATTCATTGCAGTAACGAGAGGAGAGATGCGGTGAAAAGAGTGCAATCCGTGAAGGAGATTTGGTTTCTGCAAGAAAATATTCTATACAAATTCCTTGTATAATATTATCTAGCATTTGGCGATGTGAGAATTGGAAATAGTACTAAACTGGTTTTAGTAGCAGTTTTAATCATTCAGGACTCGTTGGGGGGTTGGAGGAGGGTGGGGGGGATTGATTGCTCTCGAAAGTTCGCCGCAGCTCACTTAGAGTTGTTGAAAGTTTCAGATGGAGGAGAGGTGAAATCCGCATGAACATATTAGAAGGTAATACTACAACGTTAAGTATTTTCGCGAATCAAATCCAGGCATATTTATAATTTGAACAAGGCGGGATCACCATCTTGCGTGGTGAATCGCAGTTCATTATTTCTGTTGTGATTTACTTAAATGTAAGTTCTTCTCAGATGACGTGCCACAATATCATGGCTTCCAGTAATCGAGATCTTTTGTAAGGCTTTTCGTGAAAATGAGAATAAGAAAAGGAATGAACGGAATATATATATATATAATATATATATATATACATATATATATATATAATATATATATATATATATATATAAACTGTATTCTTCATAGTTATGAATGCTTCGATGTCACGCTAAAGTTGCAATGCTGCATTTCGTAGTTTAAGGTAATTATATGCGATGGTATGTGTTGATTTTATTCATGGTTGTCAGGAATTTGCTTGAGACACATTGGTATTCTTCTGTACAATGGGAACTGAGTAAGCAAAATCCTGGAATTGTGTTCAGCATGATCCGTGAAAATCTGGATCTGTTGAGAATATTAGAAGGAGAGCGAGAGAGGTATATGAGGAGCTTCAGCGGGAAATATCAGTTCTTGCAGACATATCGCCTGACGAACTGCTGACACTGAAATACTTCAAATTCATATATCAACTATATTAATTACCCTAAAATTTTAAGTAACTGATCGATAATTATTCCGTGATAAGGAGTCCACTATGCACTCTTAATTCTTGAGAGAGAGAGAGAGAGAGAGAGAGAGAGAGAGAGAGAGAGAGGGTAAATGAGTTCCAGCGGGAAATTTATACGCTGCTTCTTACGTGGTTGGGAGAAATTGCTATAACTGGTTTTGTCCTTCCGAGGTCTAAAATTAGTTGCCTAACAGACCAATGGGATTCGGTTGTAAACAGCGTTTGTTTTCGTTATCATAAGATGTTCTTATGTTTCTCAGTCTATGTGGAAAATGACTACTTTTAACTAACTTTGCCTGGATGGAAGGTTCCAAGGCAGGTTAATCATAAGAGTTGTTTCTCTATCTTTTAACATATGATAATAATAATGGACAAGTGTCACAAAGTTTTTGATGATACGCTATGAACACATATCACTTGACAACTTATATGTACGATTAGTCATATTGGTGCGTGTGTCCACAAAGGCTCGCATAAAAAAAACTAGTTATCAATCAGATAGTCAGTGGTCCCTCATAAAATTACGAAGTTTTATATTGTAAGCAAGGAACGACTGCTGTATTTTCAAGAATACCAGGCAGCCCTTGAAACAAGATGCAAACCTAAGATTTGTATATTCCCGCCTCTCTCTCTCTCTCTCTCTCTCTCTCTCTCTCTCTCTCTCTCTCTCTCTCTCTCTCTCTCTCTCTCTCTCTCTCTCTCTCATATTTCCGGATAAGACGGAAATATATGAGATACGTGGATGACATCCTAACATTTTGGGATAATAAGTGGGGTAATTTTAATGAATTCCTCTCAAAATTAAACGCATTAGTGCCCAGCATCAAATTTAAAGTTGAATGGGAAACAGACAACAAAATTCTTTTTCTTATGTTTTAATAATCAGAGACACGACAGAATACAAATTTACCATATACAGAAAACCAACGTTCTCACTTTCATATATTCACTACTTTAGCTATCACGACATTACTATCAAGATAGGTGTAGCTAGTAACCTATTCTTAAGAGCCTTACGAATTTGTTCCCCAGATTTCCTGGAAAAAGAATTTGAACTAATTCGCAAACAACTTTCATCTTTAAAGTATCCTGACCATAATAATTTGGAAAGCAATTCAAAAAGCAAACGTAATTTTCTACCGACCCCCTAAAGACAAAGACCAGAGACACACCCAACAATAAAATAAAAATTCCTCACCTGGAGACGATTAAGAGAGTAAACCCAACCCCCACCCTTGGGAAATCCAACCCTTATGCATTTTTTCCTACCCAAATACCTTAGCCAAATCCCTGATTAACGCCCAACAAAAGACATCTCCCAAAGACTCTGAGGTATATGAGATCCCATGCCAGGACTGTGACCACTCTTACATCGGATTTACAGGTAAATCACTTCCCCAGAGATTAATACAACACAAACGGTCAGTTAGGTATGGACAACATAACTTGGCTATTTTCAACCATATAAATGAACATAACCATAGAATAAACTGGAATATGTCACGTGTAATTTATAGCAGCAACTGCCGGTACAAGAGTCAAATGATGGAATCGGCCTTAATAAAAGATAAGCAGGTAATGAACATCTCAAAAGGGGCGTGGATCTCAGATGTCGTCGACGAAGTGTTCATTCAACCAACGCTTAAGAAGATTAAAGGAAGATTATCAGCGGGGGTGACCTAAATTGGCTTACTTGTGGACGGATCTCTTGGTATAAATACCACCTTTTCTGTAAACTTTTCTCATTCATATACCTGAAGAGAGAGACACGCAGTCTCTGAAATATAGTACTTTTCTCTCTACACTTTTGGTGTTTTTATGGGCTCCTTTTATTAGATATATATATATATATAATATATATAATATATATATATATATATATATATAATTCATATACATACATCGAGCTAACAATGTTTTTTAATATCCAATTCGCTCTATCTCGGAATTAATATCTTTTCATATAGTATCTTAACCGAAGGGGAATTTGTTTTTGATAATATAATAATTTATTCCTCTCGTGGGTTCGAACCAGTGCCCAGCGGAACTGAAAGAGAAATCAGGACTCCAGTGAGTGTATGAGCGAATGCCACAGGAAAATGACAGAATAATAAACAGGAGAAAGCTCTTGGTACTGACCTTCTGCCTGCCATTTTCCTGTGTATTCGCTTATGTAATGAAGCCACGTGCAGTTACTGTGAATTTTAAGCATATATATAAATATATATATATATATATATATATATATATATATTCTTTATATATATATACATTATATACATATACATATATATACATATACATATATATCTATATAGATATATATATATATATAATATATATTATATATATATATATATATATTATATATAGATATTGTAGCTCTGCGCATCTTGGAGCACATATTCGAGATACCAATAATTTCCTCAGTCTACCCGATGGTGTAGGGTTCAGCTGTGGGTTAAATAGCAAAACTCGGCAATTATGGAAAGAAATGAAGGATGAAACGACACTCAAATGGAACCTCTGGCAACAGAGGAGCTTCGTCCGGCAGCCAGGTATGCAGCCCAATTGAAGGGGAAGACGGTCAGGTACTTGGAGGTCGTCGTCCAGCAACTGACCACCACAACGAGAGTAACCAACAGCCAGAGACTGGAGCTACAGAAGCAAACCAGAAGAAGAAGGGACATGAGAGGATATAGAAGAAGGTTGGTCAACATATGGAATGAGAGGGATAACACCCTCCAAGCAGAGCAGAGGCTGGCAGACCAAGTAAGGAACGTAAAGAGAAACAACTGGCTCTCACCAACAGAAAGACAGGAACTGGAAAGGGAACTGACACACAGCAACGAATTACAAGAAGACGAACCGAGAGACGATACCACAGAAGACGACAGGGATGATGAGCTATTAAACAACGACACACGAAGAAACGCCGACGAAATAACAGAGAGGACGGAATGGGTAGAAAAGATCAGACAATGGATGAAGCCAGATACAGAGAGAACAAAGATCCCTTCCATGAAAGCCTACAACGCCAAGAAATTAAGGGAGAAAACAAGTGAGGTCAATGAAATGATGAGAATAATACACCACCAGTATCACAGAAACAAATAACCTGGCATGTGCAGGAGCAAGACTAGTAGCAGAACTCGTGGGGATACGAACACCAATACCAACAGCACATATTAATTAATAATAATAATAATAGAGTGTCAGTTTGCAACATATCAGTAATCAGTTTGTCATGCAGCAATGTTTTTGGGTATAAACATTTTCAAGCTACAGAAAGTTTAAATCTTCCTTTGCTTGGGACAGTATACGTTATTTAGCATCTGTTACATGGGTAAATATAGAAGAGTAAGTAGGGTTTCAAGAACACAATGCAGTCAGTATGTGAATCTCGGTATTATGGTATAAGTTGGTGATTCTTCAAAACGCCAGCTTTCCAACAAGTCTGAGTAGAGCCGCATGCAGTCCAACTAGCACATCTTTGATTTAACCGGCGGCTCCCGTTTTGTGTCGAAAATCAGTATATTATGAATATATGAGCGTAATTGAAATATCTAAAATTAATAGTTAGGGACTCTGACGTGGCTGTTTATTTAGTGATACGTGAGTGTTTTTTAGTAGGCTCAACATAAAAGGGATAATTTATTGGTTTAAAAAATTATTTATACCAAAGCATTTATCTAGAGTAGATATTTATCTAGAGTTCTTCCTGGTAGCAGTCAGTTGACTTGACTGTATATGCTATTGGAATGATTTTGAACGTTATCGATACTCAAAGGAATTGGTCTTGCTTTCGTAGGAGCGGACTCCTTCTCGTTCCCATCATTCAGTCTTTCGGGAAGCCTTGGAAATAGGGTTTCTGGGAGCCTTGGAAATAGGGTTTTCTGGGTGGACAGGAAAGTAGGAGCACATAAACCATCCAATTACAACAGAAAATAACGGAATACCCTGATTGTTACGGTAAAGTTGGACAGGACATAAATTGTACATGATTGAAACCTAATTTATCCTAATCCCAGCTGAAAGACTGCTATGGTATGAAAACTGTGAAAGTAACAAAAGACGGTATCCTGTATGCCAAAAGTTCTTCTCTTGTTTTTACAACAAAAGACGGTAGTATATCAGACAGAAGTTCCTAGCGTTGGAGCTGTACAATTTATTGGGCGTTATTATGCAGTTATAGCAGCGTGTTACTTAGCATCACCTCTTTTACGCTGTCATCTCACGACATCCACGGGTGAATGCTCAGTTGTTTGGCCTTTTGTCGAGAAATGATGTGGAATTTGTGATCGACGGTTATTGTTTCGTTTGGAGGCAATGATTTCCTCTCTCTCTCTCTCTCTCTCTCTCTCTCTCTCTCTCTCTCTCTCAAATTAATTGAAGAGTGTTGGAAAGTGAAGAATTTCATTTGTGCCGTTTAAACTGTGATTCCGTTTGACCCCTTTTTAATGAACGTGTTGTCAGACGTATTTAGCTAGGACGAGTGACAATGGATCACACCTTCAAAGACATAGTTTAGAAAACAATAATGAAATATACAACAACACCCTACTTTGATTTAGCTGTGATAAAGATCGCAAAGCTTTATAACGGCGATATAAAAGTATATCATTATCTTTATTCCAAAGGAGACGGAACTTCCAAAAACAAACCAAATGTGGCTGTTTCAAAAATAAACAAATTGTTGTGGTAATGGACGCGCAGACGTCCTCGGTTTTCGTTGACGACCGCCACTAAAACATTCTTATTGATGATGCTTAAAGCGCACTGCCACATAGGAAGTCAGACAAAGGTGATTTGCATGTGAAAGAAATAATAGTATTTCAGTCCCTTCAGTCCCTTCTTTTTGGTTCATATGATATTTTTCACTCATTTAGTTGTCCTTAACGTTTAAGGTACCGTAAACGTTCTCGGAAAAAATGTAATTCCTCTTGCATCGTGATAATCAATTCGCATTTTAAAAACGTGTCCTGTACAGAAAAGTCAGTGCAAGAGAAATGTTGCTGCTAATAATGTCAAGTTATTTTTTCCACTTTTACGAAGAAGCAATTTTTTTCATGCTTCTATATCATACTATTTTGGCATCATAGCTTTGCAAAGAGACATAGTGAACCAAAATGCGCCATATATATCAAACTGTAAGAGGAAAAAAATTTAATAAGCAAATTGGATTTTGCTGTAACGCAACAGTTTGAGTCTCGATGTTTCACTCATGGACATGGATATGGAAATATGGACTTAATTTTATTTCGTTTTCTCTTATTTTGTTGTTGTTTGTTTTTTTGTTATGAAGAATATTTTATATCGCTATACTCACGGAGGTAAAGCACACTTCTCATATATACAATAGAAAAATAAATCGCCTGGATTCAGTCCTTTGGTTAAGAAAGTTCATTCTGCACTCGGAAGAGTTTTGCCATCTTTTGTTATGACAGCTTCCAGAACTATCACTTACAGCCTTTAATCCTATTGATGGTGATAGTAGTGATAATGATTACATTGTAAAGTGTAATCTGAAAGAGAAGAGCATTGCTAACCGCTGAGTAACAGGAGCTGTTTAAATGTTTACAGGAACTTAACGGTTTTCTTTAATGAACTTATTATGGATGAAGTATGACAAATACTCGTGATTTTAGTAAAAGTTTAAAAGCATTCCCTCGATTTTTATGACAGATAAGGGGACAAATTAATTATCACTGGGTATACACCTGTACTTTGTTTCTTTCGAAAATACTTTAGAAACGAGCTGAATTTGTGACTGACTAGGAGGGCATATTTTGTACCAAGCAGTTGTACATCATCCTGTCTATTGGTGGGACACGAAAGCCAAGAACTTACATTATACCGTGCAGTAGGGTCATACTAGCTAAACCCTCGGTCCTTCAAATATACTCAGATTCTATTGGACTCTGGCTAAACTTCAACTGAAAGATCGTCACCCAACTATAGTAGTTTCACATCAACCGTGCATCTGCTGTCTAGGCCATTCCCTTATGACGCTCCTGATTGGCTGTTAATAAGCCAATCACAGGGCTGGAAACTCTCAGTCTCTCGAGAGAGTTCACATAGGCAGGATGTATGTTCCACGTCTCCTGAGGGATACTTTTGAAAGATGTATCCCTCAGGAGAGGTGGAACATACATCCTGCCTATGTGAACACTCGAGAGACTGAGAGTTTCCAGTCCGGTGATTGGCTTATTAACAGCTAATCGGGAGCATTGTAAGGGGCTGGCCTAGACATCAGATGCACGGTTGATGTAAAACTACTATAGTATTGGTTCTTCAACGAAATTTCACCACTGAAACAGTCATCATATGCGCATTTCATCGAAAAGATTTCTCTCTCGTAACGATTTTATATCACATGTTGTAAATTCGTTTGTATTTCCCTTATGTTAGCTGATGATGGTCAAAGAAATAATTACAAGTCCAACTGTAAGATCTCTCTCTCTCTCTCTCTCTAGTCCTCTCTCTCATCACTCTCCTCTCTCTCTCTCTCTCTCTCTCTCTCTCTCTCTCTCTCTCTCTCTCTCTCTCTATCGTCGTCGAAAAATTCTTAATTTTTTGTGCTCAAGCTTCGTTTTCGTACCAGTGTTCCCCTTTCCGTTTTCCTTTCATTATCTGATGTAGATTCGTGCATAGGTCGTCAGGAAAGTTCTTCAAATCTTTGAGGGGAACCTTTGTTGCTAGTGAGAATCACGATTCAAACCTGGTTTCATCTGTTATTTCTAAATGGCGTTACAAATATATCCCAAGTGAAATGTAGGCGTTTTGGGTATAATGCGATCTTTTACCAAAGATATTGTATTAGGTAAGAATTTAGATACGGAAGTTATATACAAGTAAAGAACTGTATAATCATGATTGCATTAGTTTTAGTTAACGCCACGTATGGTGAATTGCCAGAAATCCCATAATTGAATGCTAGATATCCGATTACAAAAAAATCTCTTGTTTGTTTCGTGAGTAATTATTCAATATTAAGGATGAATATGTATAATCTGGTTTTTGATGAATTTATATTGGCTATAAATAAAAGGGGATGAGTAATTTGTCTGTTTTTGTATACTGTGTGTAAGTGATTGAAGAAACATTATATTATATTATACAGTGAATATTCTTCGTAGCAGATCCTGAGTTTGTGTCACTGTTTGTTTGGCAGGACGAAAACGTGCAAATCCGAAAGATGGCTTTTATACCTGCGCTCAAACCAGCTACAACTTCCATTCGTTTTCTTTATATTTTTTCTACGTTTTCTTGCGCCAGGTAAGGGAACAGGCTAATGTACCCCTTTTTTAATAGTATGCAGGAAGTGGCTTTGAGTGCCTCTCCTGTTTCTCTAGAGGCAGAAATATTACATTCGGTAAAAGCGATTTGTTTGCGTTTAGTGAATCTCTTGGCAGGCTCCCATCCAACAAAGATTGAGTTCAGGTTAGAGTAACAAATCCGTTATTTAGAAGATTCGGTATTCGTTCTTTTTCTGCGTCATTTGTGCGACACAGGTTAATCGCTGCCTTCGTGTGCACTTTTGCCATTTCGTCTCCAGATGCGGTTTCTCTTCTTGCGGTCCTTCTGTAGAGGCTTGGCCCCAAAAATGGACCTATTTACACACACACACACACACACATTATATGTACACATTATATGTACACATTACCTGCTAAACAAACAGAGCATCGACCTCACCCACTTCATTTAACCACACAAAAAAACTTATAAGCAGTATATCAAGCCCTTACAGACACTGTAAAACTCACCACTATCTTTCTCGATTCCTCCTCTCGATCGCCCAAGCTTCCCTCTCCTGATGTCCCTTTCTTTCCTTTTTGTGTTTTTGCCCCGCATCTTCACTCCTGCTTCCCAGGTCTCCCATTACATTCTCATGTCTACATATATTAGTTCATAAGGTTCTAATTGCTCTCAACAAAGTACCCTTAAAATAAAAAAAGCTTCATCAGCACTTTCCCATTGATTCTGTCTGTTCCATCATTAATTTTCAGTGGGTCTTTGTATACCACATACACCTTTTCCTCTTTAGGCACTAACTTCCTACACAATGGTGTTAGAATACTCAAAAGCTATATATCCTTCTCATTTTCTAACGTCACACTGCTATTATTCTCCAGTGTCTATACATTTATGTCCTTGTAAATCATATACTCACCTCTGTCACCTTTTCCGTTATGCAAATGCTCAGCGATTCCTCTCGTCTGTTCCCTTAGAACCCTTTCTTTTCCAGCCTGCCTTACACATTGTGGTCAGCGTCTCAATAACAACTTTACCATCATAGCACATTGTGTCTTGAAATCCTGTTAGTTCCTGGTGCCTTTCCGTTCTTCATATCACAGTCCTCTTGTATCCTCAACGGTCAGTTCCACAACTGCACTCTTCCGTCATTCAGTTTTGCTTCTCTTCTGTCTTTCACATTCAGCCACTCTTCACTGCGATCCCCATCGATCTAGGGGTTCATTTTCTCATCTGAATACATCTCTCACTTTGCGTCTGTGTTTTTAAATAGGTACTCATATGATCACTAACCTTTCTCCTCTCATTTGCTTCTCTAGTTAGATCTCCTTTCTGATTTGAATTACTTGGTCAGGCATACCCCTCGATGTGTATTACTTTCCCTTTTCTCTACACTTCTTGACAGCTTGTATACCTGTACTCCATCTTCTCTCATTTATCGTCCCTCCAATTCTTTGTATGTACCTGCACTAGCAGACATCATCCTGTCGACTCATGTCCTCATAAACACTATTTACTCTGGTGCGTCGTTTTCGCCATAGCCAGTGTTCATCCAGCATTTCTTTGTCTGAATTTTTCACTTCTTCCTCATCAAACATACTCTTATTTAAATACTCATTTTTAATCTTCTCTGATTCGAAAAAACCTTCCATCAGTATTTTCAGTTTCTTGGGTAGACTGACGCCTCTTTGTTCTGGGAATTCCACGTATTCCCAGGAATTCAAGTCTTTATTTTATCATATCTTGAATTATCTTACCATTCTTGTTCACTTATGCCTGCTTACATACTTCCAGCATAAATTCTTTCTCTGTGATCTACCTTTGCATTTAAATTAGCCAATAGAGCCACTCACTCTCTCTCCTCAAAGCCAAATGGTTTTCGCCTTTTTACTTTATCACTGCCTGACCTTATACATGTGAGTATTCCGTCTCTTAGCTACCCCCGGCATACTTATGTAGCGTCCTTCCAAACCTAGTCGCTAGGCAACATAATATTCAGCTTTCTGCAATGAAACAGATCAATTAACATACATTTTTTCTCTGCTTTACCACGTGCACAAAAGTTCAAAGCCCCCAAAGGTTGACATTTGGATTTTATCCGAATTTTGCTACATAATTACGACGTTCATAGCTGCAAATAATATGCCTCTAGCTATTTTGTAACCTATCAACCGTGGAAATTAATGAGAATGCTGTTATTTCTTTTGATGGTATTTTACAGGAATAAAAGCAACTTATTACAACTGGTCACGAGGGAAGAGGCTTACTTGTGCTTTAGGAGTCGTCCTCCATCCTTGGGGTTTGTAAACCTCCGCTAACGCTTCTTTGCTCGTCTGCATTGTTATTTTAGCCTCTTTTTTTTATGTTTTACACACACACACACACACACACACACACACATATATATATATATATATATTAATATATAATAAATATATATATTATATAAATATATATATATATATATATATATATATATATTTTATATATATATATAGTGTGTGTGTGTGTGTTTTTTGAATGAGTTAGTGATTGTGGGTATTGGTATGTGTTTGTATTTGTTTGAGGTACGTGCAGTTAGTGCCTTTTTGTGAAATATCTATCGATTCCATGTAAAAGAGATGGAGGCAGAAAGGTTTCCATATCCTATTTTTTCTTACGTTATTGTTGGTTATACTGCAGTGTGATTTTCAGTCAAAATCTGGCCGCCGTGTCTGGGAGATACGAATGAAGATTGCCTCACCTGCTGCCTCCTTTTCTTCCTCCTCTTTGTAGGGCATATCTCCCGGAGTCGGTTTCTTCACTGCCAGTGCTTCCTGCGAGAATTCCGTCTCCTTTATGTTTTGAACGTTCATTGTGTGGTTGCGCAGTAAGAAGTTATTTCAGGATACGTTTATTTACGAGTTTTAATTTCGTTAATGACAGTTTTGGTACAATGGCTCTTACGCTCGACAATGTTGTCTTTTTCACTGAATCGAAGTTGTCATTTTTCATCTTTGGGTATTATATAGTTATATTGGAATGAAGTCTAAATTCACGGTTTGACAAGCAAACTCAAGAAAACATTAATAAAACTAATAGCGCTTCTTCCTTTAGCCATCGCAATACACTCTCTCACAGTCGTGCTCAGTATTGAGCCAACTAAGGCGTATCCCCGGTTGCTGCCTCTTTTGAAAAGAGCTCTTCGGGAGCCCCTCTCCAAGGCAGGAAGTAGGCTGCGATTCTCGGCAGTTCATAAAGTTCTTAGATCTCGTAAGAATATTTATGGATATTGCAATTTGAAATTTGAATCCACTCTACAAGATAGAAATGTTTCTTTTAGATGTCATATTTTTCTATTGTCTTTCTGTACATGCATGTTTATCAAGCTTATGTGCAGTTATGTGCGGATATGTGTATATTCGGATAGTGGAAATATGCAGACTTATCTGTGAGTGAGGAATGCGAATTGCAAAATATCTGTGCACTCGCACACATACTGTGTATGTGTATATGTGTGTATTTGTGTGTGTGCATATGTATATGTATATATGTGTGTGTGCGTAAAATTCGAGAAGTTTGATAGATTACGCATAAGTACTGATCTAAGAGTGAATTTGAGTAAGTATTTTAGGGAGGAAAAGAAGTTACAATGGAAGAGTCAAAAGCAAAAAGATGAAAGAACAAAAGGCTCTTAGATTAAGAGAAGCAAATATGTCGTGTGGAAAGATTGCGTTCGTATTTTGATAGAGCAGGTATTCTGATGAGTTGCTGAATGTGTAGTATGGAATACAGGCTGATTTAAATATAGTGCAAGAGGGTAATATCAATGCAACCCCCTTTCATTCTTTTTACTGTACCTCCGTTTATATTCTCTTTCTTCCATCTTACTTTCCACCCTCACCATAATATATTTATAGTGCAACTGCGAGTTTTACCTCCTGTTACACCTTTCAGACATTTTTTACTGTCAATTTCCGTTTCAGCGCTGAATGACTTTATAGGTACCAGCGCTTGGCCTTTGGCCTAAATTCCATATTCTATTCAGTTTTTTTTTTCTCCAATTTAGAATGCTTGTGGAAGTGGCAGTTGAGGATGTAGGTCTGGGAATTACAGTTAACAAAGGAACTGGTACCTGGAGTGTAGGACGCAAGTGACATTCTGAAGCATGGAGGTGATAGGGTAGTTAAGTGGTTGACCAAGGTACCCAATATATTTGTCCTGGAAGGCTAAGTGAGAGAAACAATTGGTTTAGTTTCATATTACTACAGATGACTGCACAGCATCTCAAGCAGATAAGTGGAGATCAAAGCTGCACTGATGTCCAGTCTCTTAGCAAATCCTGAAGTTTGTTGGACAGACTTGTAACCCAGCCCTGTGCGGCGATTGTTCGCTTCGGTAATTTCCCCACTTGTTTGTCTGTTAGCCGTTACTTATGGATCAACCTCGCAATATGCCAGGATAACATAAATGTTGGATTGCTTCAGCATCCGTGGCTAAACCAAATAGTTTAGTAGAGAAGGACACAGGAAACATGTCGAGACGTATAGTTCCTTACTCACATACACTAACGTCCTCAACACTTTTGTAAC
>NC_087215.1:36124031-36151531 GCF_015104395.2 Macrobrachium nipponense
AAGAATCATAAGTTAAAGGAAATGAAAATCCATTTTCTTCAAGTAGGTCTGCAGCAAGGAGGCATTCGCGCACGTGTTGGAGGCGCCTGTTCTCATGATTGTTCGAGAATCCCCAGGTGGGTTGTGGAACCCTGCAGGCGCCGTCGCGTCGTTAGAAACGCCGCGTATTATGATGCCACATTTCGTCGACATCCTTCTGAAAAGTTCCTGTCGACTCGGGAGTTTGTGACATTCGCTGGTAGGCACCGCCCTTATCAGCCCCGCCCCCAGATCGCCATATATTATATATAATATATATAATATATATATATATATATATATATATATAGATATATATATATTAATATATATATATGCCTTGAGGAAGTAGAAGAGACCAGATCATCAGAAAGAGATGAGAGAAGAAGGAAGAGACGAAGGATAAGAGGAGAAGAAGACGCACGAGAGAATGCGTTCAGAAATGGGTTAAGTCGTCCATAGTAGAGAAGAAGGAAAAGATGAAGGATATGAGAGGAAGAAGACGCACGAGAGAGTGTGATCGGAATCGAGTCAAGTCGTCCACAGTCGGGGAGAGAGAGACAGTTGAGCAACCCTTCGGAGAAGAAACGTCCTACAAGTGGTTTTGAGGAGTAACCTGCCCTTCGAGTGTCAAGAATAGACATTGCTTTCTGGAGTACAGAGTCAAGAAGACGTCCGAAGTTCTACAGTTCTCCTCTGTGAAGCCGTCGCTTCAGCATTGATTTTCGACAACTGCAAAACTGGCCAGCAAGTATTTCATTACGGCACCGTTTCCCCAGTTCACATACTGCAAGATTTTATTTTTTTATGTAAATAGGAGAAACCATTCTGCATTTATCTTTGTTAGTAAGCTTGTAAATAAACTTTTGTTCTGTTTGTGTTTCTTTCTATATTCGTATCCCCAGTTTCAACTGTTGGTGTTGAATCTTTTTGTTTATTATATTAAAGAACCTGTAGCGGACCTGGGTGTCCGTAACACTTTTCCTTCTTATTTCGAGGGAAGAACTGCTCCTCTCAATCGGCATAGAAAACACCTCAAGTTTTCTACCTTTTTTCTTGTATCAATTCTTCAGTTCCTCCACGCCACTGTCTTCCTCTCTTCCTGATAATTTCCTTCCTTATTTCGAATGAAGAACTTGCGTCAATAAGTGACAATACAACTGTAGGCTGCTGAATAAATCCAAAGTTGCAGAAAGCAGGAACCTCGGCGAGACAGTCCGTATTTTTATCAGTAAATAATTGTAGACAAGTTTAGTGTCATTCGCTTGATGTAATTTTCCCTTTGGCAAAGTTCTTTTAGTCAGATCGATCTGCTTCGTCGTCCAGCCCATTTCAACCATACTGTTCGCCTTCTTTGCTCACATGCTGTCTCTGAAGCCTTCAAGACGACTTGGAGGATCTTGGAGATGGCCACAGGAGGACTTGAAGTCCGTGCACTTACTCACTTATGGCGGTAGACGATTGGCATTTCTCTCGTCCTTTCAGGAGCTGGAGAAGGAAGGATGTTCATGACCAGGCAAAAATCATTCTTTGTCGCAGCAGTTGATATGAAATTTTCTTGGAGTCTTTATTGCCGCCAAAATATCAATATTAAAAAAAGAAAGAAATATAAATTAAGCGAAATATCATTATCATATCATCATATCCTCTTCTCTCGTCGTCGGGATATATTATATATATGATATTATATATATATATATATATATATATATATATATATATATATATATATTATAGGTATATATATATTATATATATATATATATATATATATATATCTATAGATATAATATATATATATAGATAGATAGATATATATATATATATAATATATATAGATATATATATATATATATATATATATATCTATCTATATATATATATATATATATATATATATATATATGCATTAAGCTACAAATGTCCTTTCATATCCAATTTGCTCTACCCTCGGAATTAATATATTTTCATAAATGTTAACCGAATGGGAATTTTTTGTTGGATAATAATTTCCTCTCGTGGGTTCGAACCAGCGCCCAGCGGACAGAGGAGAAATTCAGTGCTTCAGTGATGTTATCGAGTAAATTATATCAACTAAGAAATTCTCCTTCAGTTAACATACATGAAAACATATTAATTCCGAGGTAGAGCGAATTGGATGTTAAAGGACATTTGTAGCTCAATGCATGTATATGAATCACGGTGATGTGATAAAAATTCATAATAATAATATGTATGTTTATATATATATACATATATATATATATATATATATATATATATATTATATACATACAAACATTTGTGTGTCTGTGAGCGTGTTTAACGGGTCATATTTTTCGCTTCTAGAAAACTTCAATTTAAAGAGTACCACGGTAACCAGAAGACGTGGTAAAATTGCAGGCATTTTTATTTCCTATTTTGAGGCAAGGGCACTGTACAGGGCTTGTAGGAATTTATTAAGATTTCCCATTATCTGGTTGAGGTAACTTGAAAAACTTTAGGAACAAGAGAAACTAGAATAGGTAAGCAGCTAAATTTACGAACTTCAGTTTTTCAAATACACATACATATATGTTATATAAGATGTATGTATATATGTATATATGCATATAAATATATTATATATATATTATATATATATAATATATCTATATATATATACATATAATTATTATATATATATATATATATTATATAATATTTAAAAAAAAAACTAAAATGAAAACAGAGGAACCTCTTTTATTTGTGGCCAGCGTCTCCTCCCATATTCAAACATGATGGTAGTACACAAAACGGTTATGCAGTGGGTTTTTCAGAGATGGGGACTATGAAGGGATATGGAATTCTCTGGTTTCTGGCAAAACTTCTGTGATAAAGGGTGTTCATGTTCATTGAAATATCCGCCTGCAAAGATAATATGGCCAGCCTTATCTAGTTTCCACGATCCTTGTAACTCATTCATATTTTGCCTTATGAATTAAGGCAGTTTTGAGTTCATGGCTCTGAAGCGGTACTAACGTTCATTAACAACTTGTGATTAATCCCAGTTACATATATATATATATATATATATATATATATATATGTATATATATATATACTATATATATATATATATATATATATATATATATATATATATATATATATATATTTATTTTGCTGTGGTTAGTACTATTTATATCTTTGAAATGGCAGAATTTTGCAGAGCTTTTTTCTCAGATCTTTGTTGTTCAATTTTCCTCTGGGATAGGTTTTTCCCACGTGATATCCACTTAAGATTTATCGTATCCATAGCTATACTCTGTTTTTTTCCATCTGTCCATCCGCCTGTGGTGTTTTTTTTATGTAACACTGCGTCCCGGGCTTTAGATAGTTACATTTAGCTTACATTCAACAATAATAATATCCTATTTCGAATATTAACGGTGTAATTCGCATACAGTAAATTATTAAAACATTTTTCAGTTGCAAATCTACGCCCAGATATCCTTTTATTTACCTAAAACTTGCACATAGCGTAACTATTTAAAGCCTGGGACGCAGTGTTACCATGCAAAACATCACAGGCGGATGGACAGATGGAAAAAAACAGAGTATAGGTATCAAGCATTCACCAGTCTTTGGGCGTTTCCTTTTTCCCATAAATTTTACTGACCACGGAGCCGGTCGTGTTAGTGTATTTAACAGTTAAAGGATTATCTCTCCCCAGAATTTGCCTATATTCAAGCCATCTATATATGGAATTTTTATATTATTTGCATGATTCTTTGGCCCATCCATTGGGGATAAGAACACATTTGCTCTTTCCAGTCAAACATTTATTGAAATTTCTTGATAACTAATAAAATGGATGTAAATATGCCGGGAACATGGGTCTTATAGGTAATGTCAAATTGTAGTTTGTGATATCCCTAATTATCGAATATAGGAAAGGAATTCTGTTATTCATTGCACATTCTACTCTCATGCTTAATAAAAACATATTTAGTTCGGTAAAAGAAGTGAACGCTTTGAAATCTCCCCATATCGAGTTCCAAAATGTCAGTGTCATAAACATACTTCGTTCAGACTCATACGTTTAGATTTAATGGGTTTCATCAGTGCCGTTCCAAAGTACAGTGCTCTTTATATAAATCTGCTAGAAGAGAGCTTCGTTTGATGCCCACGCTACACTTGAATTTGTTTGTTTGTTTGTTTAATCACCATTAATTGAACGGACATTACTTCAAACACTGAAAGTGAAGATGTTAACTGGATTTTTAAGTTATTTTGTAATAAAGTTACATACGTATCTTGGCCTAAGAGCGAATGCACATTTAGCCTTAGGAATTCAGTCTTGAGAAAATGAATATTTACACTTACATATTACACAAAAATCGTCAAGATGTTTTGTGTAGAATGGTGAAAACCGCCTACGAATATGAGAAGAGAAAACCGCCCACGAATATGAGGAAAGATAAGCGCCTCAGTATGGTGTTGGCGTTCCACCTCGGTGGCCGCGAGTTCGATTCTCGAGCATTCCATTGAGGTGTGAGAGATGTGTATTTCTGGTGATAGAAGTTCACTCTCGACGTGATTCGGAAATCAAGTAAAGCCGTTGGTCCCGTTACTGAATAACCACTGGTTACATGCAACGTAGAAACACCATACAAAAAAAAATATTAGAAAAAATACTTGCCAGGCATTGTAGAATACCTTGGATGTTTAGGTTACTTGTGCCTTGAGAAATATAAATTAGTATTTCTTAAACATATTTTCTCTTGCTAATTTGGTTTTATTTTTGTTTTACTTGCAAATATCTGTTGTTTGTTTAAACCCCAAACTAGCACCACGTGGAAGACTTGAGTCATTTCATGAATATGAAAAAATTAACTAAGCAAGATTTTCGATATGGTGAGATTCCGAAGGCCAGGCTGTTAGCCCAAATAAAGATGGCCTTTATTTTGAATTTGAATTTGGTTGCTTAATACTGTGTTTGCGAGTTGCCATACTAAATATCTAGTATCCTATCTATGAAATAGACTTTTTAAATGGCCCTCCATAAAATTTACAGTATTGTAAAGAGGTTTTAATTTGTAACGTATATCTTTAATAGTAATCCTTGATATTCAAGCCTAGGCTAACTTAGCATAGCTTCAGAATTCATGAATGTTTTGACTGGACAAGGAGTTCCTATTTAATTACATGGATTCCTCCCTTGTGTCCATAATGGCCTTCGCAGCCGCATCACTGGCTTGCGTCCCGAATCTCGAACATTCGTTTGTTGTGTCCATAAGCCTTATAATGTTTATATTCCAAACTTGGATGTTGGAAAACTTTACTGAAATCTTACCATTGAACTGTGAATGGTATTAGTTACAAAGAATGGACCGAAGTGAATATAAACTTAAGGAAATAGAAATGGAATCACACGTAGCCATATCAAAAATGTTTGTTATACAGTATCTTGAATGTGTTATATTTCGTTCTTAATGTTATAGACACACTGGAGAGAGAGAGAGAGAGAGAGAGGAGAGAGAGAGAGAGAGAGAGAGTCTCTGACGATGATAGAATCATGCCGGATATCGAAAAGAGCCCAGACTACTTATATTTTTCTTTATGTTCTTATGTTACATAATAGTTTCGACCGAGTGTGCGGAAAAGTAAGGAAACGGCTGAAGTGTGAAAAGCATTTTTGATGTCGCAGTTTAGTACATACTCTTTCTCTGTAGGGGGTAATGTCGTCAGCGCACTTCACGTGGTACACTGTAGGCATTACTTAAGGATCTTTGCTACGTCCTCTTAGCCCTTAGCTGCAACCTTTTTCATTCCATTTACAGAACCTCCGTTCATATTCTCTTTCTTCTATCTTGCTATTCACCCTTTTCTGACCATTGTTTCATAGTGCAACTGTGAGGTTTTCCTCCTGTTACTCCTTTCAATCCCTTTACTGTCAATTTCCATTCCAGCGCTAAATGACCTTATAAGTCCCAGTGCTTGGCCTTTGGCTTAACTTCGTTATATCCACTCCGAAACTCAGATGTTAGATGTTAAACTTAACCTGTGGCACCTACAGTAAGACTAGGTAGTCGGCTACACGATGTAGACTTTAATATAGTTATAATGCTCGTTCATCGCATTGAATATTTTAACAACTGTGCATGTCAGGGCCGTGTCTAATTTATCTTCATCGATAAAATATTACCAAAGCATCGGACGTAGATCGTATTTTCGAAATAGCTATTTGAAGCCACAGCCTAATTGGCAAAAAATATGTAGTGATGTCTAATTGTTTGTTCTTGTCCTCTTGTCTAAATCGTTTGGTGCTTGTGTATCGCCTTATTAACCACTTACCTGTTAATATTTAGCATATGACACATACGATTCTTTTCTTTGTCGCACACTGCAAAAACGCGCAACACGAAAGCAGTCTTGCAACCACGCGGACAATTTGCTAGGATTGCCATAGGTGAAGTAGGAGTCACGTATAACCTGGCTTTGACCTGTGAATGATCGGCTGTCCTCGTCCTGTCGTCGGTGATATTTACTGTTATACAAGGTTACCAGGTATATCGGGCCACAATATCGTACCAAACGCCTCTTAAATGATCGTATTTTATTTCAATATGATCGTATTTCACCAATTCCAAAGGTTTTGTATAACCGATAGTAAACTGGTAAATAGAAATTGCGTTATAATTGCCATGTATTCCTATAGTCAACATAAATTTGTACAATGAAAAAAGTAATATTGCCATATGTATATTTATCAAATTACTTTGCTATAACATTGTCATATATATATATATATATATATATATATATATATTATGATATATATATATATATATATATATATATATATATATATATATAGTATATATATACCAAATTCTTTTTCATTACCCTTGGTATCACCAGTGTAAACCGGAGCATTGTCGTCGTTCTCAACAATTATTTGCTTAGCCTTTCCTTTAATACTTATTGTACAAGAGGGTCAAATATTTGGGAACCCAGCTATGACGTCTGGGTGCTTACTAGATTTAGCCAAGTTTCTCTTTGAATTTCTTTGATTTACTCTGGTAAGTGCCCTAATTATCCACAGTAGACATCATTGCATATTTTTGCCGATTAAGCTGTGGTTTCAAATAGCTATTTCCAAAATACAATCCATATCCGATGCTTTGGTAAGATTTATCGACGAAAATTAATTAGAAACGGCCCTGAAAGGAACAGTAGTTAATGTCACTATGTTCCTTTGTTTAGATATATTAGTTTGATAAACTCTGATAACCAGTTTTTTTTCTGTAATCCCAAAATATTTTTTGTAGGCATAAAAACTTTCAAGTGACAGAAAAATCACTCTCTTTGAGTACAAAATTAGCTTCTTGTTAGATAGTGTATGTAAATTTGGTGGTTTGGAGGAATTTAGGCCCTTGAGTCTCAGTTTATGGTACCGGACACACTGAAATGGCGTAATTTCGCAAAACAGCCCTCTCTTCGATAAAGGCAAATCCCAAACAGTGTTGTGGAATATATACGTAATAATAATGAATACCAATCAAAGCAATAATACAATTGGTAACAGGTAGGCTATATTGAGCAGTTGAGACAGAGACCAGGAACGATGTATGTGTAGATAGATATAGAGGCAGTCAAGAAATCATATTAAGAATTATTCTTCCAGTGCGATGATAGTGTACAGAGGGATGGTGGACTAGCAAAGAGATATAGGATCAGGAATAAGTGATTTAGTGGAATAGCAGTTATTGAAGAAATGTTAGAAAGGGTAAGGGAAATGAAATTAAAGCAGTAAATACTTAAAAAAAAACGAAGAATGCGAGGGAGAGAAGTGAGGTGGGTGAAGGGCAGGGAAGAGGTGATCGACTGGGATGGCTGATTTGAGAAATATGGCAGAAGAGGAGGTGTAAGACCGAGTAAGATGAAGGATCATGGCCTTGCACGCGGAGAGAAAGGACAAGGCGAAAGAGGACGAAATAAGAACTCTGTAAGTCGTCAGTATCTTTTTGTGTGTGTACGATTTGCAGGTTTGAACAGCTGGCGAAGGAAATGTGGTTCAAGGAACAAGATCGAGGAGCTTTACTTTATCGGTTGCTTAAAAGTACATCATTTCTTTTTTAAAATTATTCCCCCACCATTTCAGGATATGCACTGTAAAAGTCAAAGTTAATGCGGCGGTAAATAACCAAGTTATATATCAACAGTCTATCCATACAGCAGCATTACAGTGTTTTTAGAATAAAAAGGAAAATATGACAAAAGCAGTTTAATGACTTATAGAGGAAACTCAAATTGTTATAATATCCTAAAAAGTAGATTTTACCAATTCCCTTCTTCGATTTCCTTTTTTGCGATTTACTACTGTTAATGTTTGTTCGCTGGTCCGCTGATATAGTGGTTTGTGTCGTGGAATGCCGCTCAGATGTTGCGAGTTTGCGTCTCCCCAGGTGATAAAAAAATCATTGGCTCTGTTGCAGTGTGGGGTCTGCGGTGGGAGGTTGAAACCAACATTCTTTTGAAGCTTGAATTTCAAGTCATTAGCCCCTTTGGTGTGCTTGTTCCATGTGGATAGGTTTCATCTACAGAGATAATAATAATATTCGTTTTTATTTGTATTCTCTGAAGCCTTGTTCTTGTCTCTTGTTGGATCTACGTATATGATGCATTTTCTCTCTTTCTTGATCTTCGTGGCCTTTTGCTATCACAGGTTCTTGCTCCTTGAGCGTTCTGGAACTCTTTGGTCTTTCAGAATGAAATGTCTTCTCAGTGTATACCGTATCACATTCCAGTAAAGGAATCTATCTTACCCGAGTCCTTTACTTAGGAGATTATGATTTGTTGAAAGGTTCTTATGGAGATCATGATTGGTTGAAAGGTACTTATGACAGCTCCGTTTTCAAAGGCATTCTGTATGTTCGCATGTCATGAGTTATTTGAAAGATCACGAATAATGGTCATGTTTGGTAAATTTACTCTAAAGTAGATTTTTTTTATTTTGTTTTATCCTGGAGTTTATGTATAGAAATTTTATTACAGTCGCATTTCTGGAAAGCTGCTTTTGAAGTAGTGGTGATTTTCACAGTCCTAGATTTTAAGGCTCCTTAGTATACGAGGAAATTATATATTTAGAAATATTTATTTCAGGGGTCGTCATTGTACTGTAAAACCATTTTTTAAAATTTCAATAATAATGGGACTTACTATTGTAATGTCAGTGATCTGCTAATGTTGTCTTATTTCCGTTTTAAATCGAACTCATTGTGACCGCTTTTAATGATATCGTTATTGCTTGTATGCATGTTGTTTACTGCTCTATTGATTGGTGATTTTGTATCCGGTTTGGTCACCATTTTCTCCTGGAATTTTCCAGTTAATTGTACATACTGAAAGAATGAGAGGAGCCCTTCTGGAAGCTCAATAGGCGTGCTTTATATTCTCTTCTTCGCTTCTTATAAACATGCTCATATTGTATGGAGAGAGAGAGAGAGAGAGAGAGAGAGAGAGAGAGAGAGAGAGAGAGAGAGAGAGAACCTCATTCATTTCTCTGCTTATCCCATCGCCTCATAGATTTCAATACAACAAAGTTATCAGTTTTGTCTCTCATCCATGAATGGATTTTTGTATGTAAATTGGTAAATATAAATCATTGTTATTGAAATGCCTCCTTGGGTCACATGGGCTTATCCTCCAAGACGTTCGATTGGGAGAAAATCGACCTAGTGGGAAGTGGCCACAGAGGCCATCAGCCGAAGTGGAACGCATTGGGGACGGTTATATATTCACTCGCATAAGTTTTCCCATCGTGCCTCTATGAGTCTGTTGGATAAATCAAGAAAACAGTATTAAACCTCCACTTGAATGAGTCTCCAATCCCGAGATTGATTTTGGTTAATCTCCCGATTCTCAGATCCGCCATTCTTACCATTCGGTATATTTACGATCTATTCATTGTCACTTCTACTCCGTGAGAATAGAGAGGGAAAGAATGGTTGTCTGGGCAATTCTGCGGCAGCCTTCCTCTACGTATCTACAATTCAAAGGTCACAGCTGAATAATTGATACAAAGTACCATTCAGTTGTTCAAATTTCGTTGAAAGATCACCTCTTTTTCACAAAAGTCTATGAATATGGTACTAAGAAAATAAATAATATTGTCATGAAAGAAGTAGTTTTGAAAATTTTAGGAATACATTGGTGTTCATTTTAACTTTACAATTCATATTATGTTCTCTAGTTTATGCTGGACGCAAGTGTAAAACAAGTTTTTTTTATTTGTCTTGTGCATGTCGGTTTGGGAGAAGGGCTGGTTGGGTTTGAGAGTACAGTGACATTGGTGTAATTAGAATATTTCGTTCCTTGTTGTCAAGGTTACCGAAACGACCCCGGGCTAAGATCTAGGGAAAAAACAAGAATAACAACTACTCTAATCGATTAACATTGTACCAAACGTTATTAGAGGCACTAGTTCCTCGTTGGACGAGTGGTTTTCGCGCTTGCCTACCAAATCCGGTGGTCCGAAGTTCGATTCTCGGCTCGGCCAACGCGGAACTAGAGGAATTTATTTCTGGTGGTAAAAATTCATTTCTCGATGTAATGTGGTTCGGATTCCACAATAAGCTGTAGGTCCCGTTGCTAGGGGACTAATTGGGTCTTAACCACTTAAAAATATCTAATCCTTCGGGCCAGCCCTAGAAGAGCTGTTAATCAGCTCAGTGGTCTGGTAAAACTAAGATATACTTAACATTAATTAGAGGCACTTTCACCTTCGATTTTCCGAATTTTTTCTTTAAGAACCATTCCAAATCAGTGTCGGATATGTTTTTAGGTAAGCATAGATATGCGTATCACTGGGCTTCCAAGATAGTTCCACTGCCCGTTTTAATGTGTCTGAGAAAGATTATGAAAGATGTATAAATATGTTGCAAAATCCTGTACACTGGAGATGAGCCTTGGGCCTGAGATGGCATTACGATTGGAGACTTAAAGCAAATGAAAAAAAATTGTTCTTCTAAAACGACTCTATTTAGATATACAAGTATTAACATCTTGTTTTTTTACGTTTTTCAGCAATTTTTCAAACTTATAACCTTCAAAATTGGTGTGACATAATCAGGGATCATTAGGTTCTTTCCTGCCAAAGGTCATGAAAATGTGATTAAAGGGTGTGGTTAAAAGTAAATGATAAGTTATGACAATAGTAATAATACGTATAGCAATAATATAAACGACGAATTAAAGAATAAAGTTTGTTCATAGTATACACTTCCTTGAGTTAATTTAGATGAATATTTGTTCGTAAATAATAATAATATCCACAAGAGTACTCAGCAAAGTATGCCTACAAGAAATCTTGCAAAGCCTATGCTGTTAATGTTTCTACAGAATTATTGGGCGAATATTCATCCATTCCTATTAGTTTTTGTATGAGTGTAACCTATATAAACATCGAAGCCTTGATCCGTGGCATTGAAAAGTCAGCCATGGCAAATTTAATGTAAGTATATTGAATCATAGATATACGTATGTCATTTCCAAACAATATCGCCATCTACTCCTTGTTTCGAATATGAAATTGTCTCAGCCAGTTCGCCTTTAAGGTTTGTCAGGGTAGAAAGTTTAAATGAAATGGGAATCCCAAATAATTAATGGAAAAGGAACATACATTTATATGAAAAACATTTTGAGCTTAACAATTTCCAGTTATAGAAGGACCCCGGTGCCACATTTCGGCGCCTTCTCTTTTGAGAACAGCGGGATGACAAAATTATTATAAATCAGTATTACATTAATATATATCTTACCGTATCTTATGAGTTTTATCCTGCAAAGGTTTAATAAAAAAGGCTTACCAACAGTAATGTTTCAAATGTCAAACCTTATAGCAGTCAAATTATAATACATTAATATAATTAAAAACTTTAGTTTTGTGTGTTAACAATGAGTTTTAGTATCCTGTGTAAGTCTCTTGCCTAATCGGTTTGATTTTCTTCGGCCTGAACTTAGGATGGCGAGGGTAGGATTTAATTTCTGGATTGCATTATTAGTGTACTGCCGTCTAAAAGCCCACTCTGGTCTATTTGGTACCGATCTTCCCTCCTGGGTTTGCCAGCCCACTATCATGAGCAATATACATTCGCTTACAAGGAGTTACGAGGGTTAGGATGTCTCAAAGACTTGTTAGTCCATCCGAGGAGACATCATGTGCTCACTTATCTCTAGCCTTACAAGAGTATTCACACACGCATGTCCACTTGTGCAACATTACAACACTAGAACAGTTCCACAAGACAAACATTTAGAGCTGCAAATAAGTGTGTTTATATTTGTAGTATCATGAGAAGACCAAGATACAGAAAACTTCCCGATTCAAAGGTGGTCATCGTTAGAGGAAAGGGTAGAGTAAGGTAAATGGGGGCGTTGGTGGGTCTTCCCATTCTGCTTTCGTATTTGCAGAATTGTAGAAGCAAGTGCCTTGAAGTAGGTCTTGGTAAACTCGATTTCAGATGTAGTTTCCATCTAATATGTCTGGGTATGTAATGTCTCGCGCTCAGCACATGAGATATCAGTGTTTGAAAAAACGAACAACTTTTAAAAAGAATCAAGGTAGCCATAAAGTGCGCTGTAGGCATTTCAATTTTCCTATTTTATTTTCATGCAATCTTGTCTTTTCACTTTGGAAATTTTATTTTGATAGTCCATGTTACTAAAATAACGGATTACATTCGCCGGTTGATTTGAAAAATATTGGAGATTAAGAGCTTACGGTTAATACCTAGTGGTGGAATGTACGAATGTTAACAACGGGCATCAGGTAAAGACAGCATCAGTTTTTTTTTAATCGGTATGGAACCCGTTGTCAACTATTCTTGGCTAAAACTTAGGAATTCGAAATTGCGTCACATTTGAATTTGTTTGAACTTTAGTGAGAGATAGAAGGTGGTAATTGGTTCATCTAGTATTGGATTATATAGTCTACCGTGTAGAACATTATAGTGTTCAGTTCATGCAGGCTCCTGTGGATTAATTAATTTGGAAAATAATTCATTAATACTTCAAATTTCTACAATAAACTGAATGCTCTTATTTATAATTGGCAAGTAATATGAATGATAATAATTGTAGGGAAAATCTCTCTATCACGAGAGTATATATAATTTCAACAAAAGTCAGAAGGAAACTAAAATTGTGTTCAAATATGAAAATACAATAAGACGTTCCCTCGTAAGAAACAATAACAATGATAAAAATCCCATAGTCCCAGGCGTTTACGAACTACCGTGTATGGATTGTAATAGTAAATATTTTGGTGAAAGTGGACGGGGACTAGATATACGTTTGGGCGAACATAAGCGAGCTTATGAACTACAATCACAAAACAGCGCAATAGTAGCACATGCATTCAGGAATGATCATAGACCCAACTGGAACGAGGCTAAAATTATCTTTAAAAGTAACAATGTAAATGTCAGACGACTAGTCGAGGGAGCTGCTATAAGTTTGGGAGAATCATTCAAAGGAAACAAGTCTTTTGTCAACGAAGACCCATTTGTTAATTTTTATATTACTAGTATGTTTTTAAAAGATTTTAAATGTAGGACAGGCTCTGTTTTTCCCTCTCCTGATGCTGCCTCTGCCTTGCCTCTTCCAGTCCAGGTAACCGCTGCCCCGGGGGAGTTTGATAACGGTGCCCAATCCACGCCCTTGGATGAAGGACTTCATGTAATGTTGCAACAACCTGTACGAAGATCCAACAGGATTGCAGCCAATGTTGCAACAACCTGTACGAAGATCCAACAGGATTGCAGCCAGAAGGATTGATAGGGGAGAGGGTATCACCTAGTTGTTGTTAACTACCCTCTTTCTTCTCCTGGCCCATTAACGAGCTAACGACCGTTGTCAACGATCTTCAACGACTCTTGTTTTTTAAATTTACCTCTGCACTTGTCGTAACGTTTTGTTCATTTGGACTGAAGATGAACCCAGGGAAGGGTTCGAAAGCTATCTGTAAAGTCTTCAAAATTATACACGGACTTTTTACACTTTGTATTATTGTGGACCCTTTAGAACAAAATGATAATAATAATAATAAGGAGTAATATGAACATTGCAATGGGTTTTGGGTACCTTGAGTATATTAAGTCAAGTGTATCATAGTTTGTTCAGACCACTGAACTGATTAAGAGCTCTCCTTGGCTGACCCGAAGGATTAGATATTTTTTAAGTGGCTAAAACCAATTGGTTACTTAGCAGCGGGGCCTACAGCTTATTGTGAGATCCAAACCACATTGTATCGAGAAATTCTAATCACAAGAAATAAATTCCGCTGATTCCATGTTGGCAGAATGGGGAAACGAATTCGGACTACCAAATCAGTAGCCGAGCACGCAACTCACTCGCCCAACAATAGAAATATGTAATAAACATCTTCGTAGGAGCTTTTTCCACTTGATTGCGGAGTCAGGTTTCTATTTGTGTGGCGTCCTAAACACTGCTGAGTAACACCTGGCATGTCTTCAGACCTTGACCTCTTCCTTTTTCCTTTTAATGGGTGCGATATCGGACGTTGCTTTAGAGAGCAGCGCTACCTAGCTCTGCATTATGAGTATTTTGCGCCTCAGTGGAGTAGTCAGTATGGTATTGGCGTGCCACCTTGTTGACCGCGAGTTCGATTCTCAAGCGTTCCACTGAGGGGGTGAGAGATGAGTATTTCTGGTGATTGTAGTTCACTCTCGACGTGGTTCGGAAGTCACGTAAAGCCGTTGGTCCCGTTGCTGAATAACCACTGGTTCCATGCAACGTAAAAACACCATACAAACAAACAATTGTGAGTATTTTTCGGTCGTGCTTTATTTTAGGGGTAACTTGTTTGATCATTTATTGTTGCACTCGACCACCCGAATGTGTTAATGAGACACGGATTCATGTACTACGTGCTACGGTGTGAATATATATTTGTTATGGAGATACAGTTGAGATGACGACTATCTATGTACGAGTCATTTTACTATTCTTATTATAAATAACAAGTTGGTTTGCCTAAACATTATTTTGAGTTACAGTGAAACAAATATTTTAAGTTACGGATCACGTAAACAATAATTGGCTATGGCAAGAAGATACCTTTGTGAAATGATTTGTTATTGAAGATCATCACTATTTATTTACGCAATATTTTAATATATACCGAATCGGCGTTATAATGAATCCCGAATCGGTTTGCCCTTATGTTAATGTATGTTAAGATAAATAAAGCAAATTTTATGTTAATGGAGTCATCAAGCAAACCACGCAAAGCAGTTATTAGACTTGCAGACGTTTAAATCGCGATATAATCGGCAAATATATCTAACGCAATCATAATAAAAGATGATATGAAACGAGTAAGAGAGAAAGAAAGAAAAAAAAGAACGAGAGAAATGGTGGAGATGTAACCCACATCTTACTCTCGGAAATTGAATCCTGTTTAAAGATGCACTTTCGTCATGTATAGCTTTAGATCGGGGTGTAAGCGACCCACCAGCTCCTCCCCAGCTTGACTCTCTCTCTCTCTCTCTCTCTCTCTCTCTCTCTCTCAGTGTAGTTAGTCATATTATTGCTTTTCTTTGTTTTTCTTCTTCGTTCTCAGTCTTTTGCTTTCCTGAGTTTGGAAGCATTTTTCTTTGTGTTAATGGTATAAATGTAACCTTTTTGTTTGGTTTAAATATGCGCATTTTCACAGAATTGCCTCATTTATTTTTATGGACGTTAACTATATTTGCTGACATCTATATGTATTTGGAATTTCCCAGAGGATTAACCTGAGACATCGTTGTTGATTTTGTATAACTTGAAATGCACGCGTGCTGAATGTTTTTATGGCTTTAGATGGCTTTTTATGGAAGCATATTTGACGCAGTTGTTGTTTAGAGCCGCAGCAGTACCAGTTACACTTCTGAGGAGGTCATCGCTCATTTTGTCTCTCGTTAGCGTGCCAGTACGGTTACGTGGAACATAATGAACAGATGTCGAATTTTTAATAACAAATGTCTATAAAAATTCAAGAAGAGACACACTATGCTTTAGGGAACAGTTTTGATAATCTGATGCAATTTTGTACAACCCCCCCCCCCCCCCCCCCCCCCCGCAGCTTCTAAGTGTACACCTCACGTGGTACATTGCAGTCGTTACTTCAGGTTCTCTGCAGCTTCCCTTCGGCCCCTAGCTGAAACCGCTTCCATTCCTTTTACTGAAACTCCGTTCGTATTCTCTTTCTTCTATCTTTCTTTCCGCCCTCTCCTACCAATTGTTTCATAGTGCAACTGCTGGGGGTTCCTCTTGTTACTCCTTTAAACCTTTTACTCTCAATTTCTCTTTCAGCGCTGATTGGCCTCATTGGTCCCAGTGCTTGGCCTTTGGCCTAAGTCTTATGTTCCATTCCATAATTATGTGGCTCATAGAATTGACAGCTTAGATAAAGCAAAAGTGAACCGAAACATTTTGGTAAATATGCTAATATCGCTGTTGGAAGTTTGCAAATCGTTGATAACTTATTTATGAATTTGGAGCTGTTAATAGGATACGCTGGGCATTTCGTTACATATCTAAGCTTCCATGACTGAGAACTGATGATCTTTACTCTCACAGATGCCTCCATGAACGTGTATGTATATCTCTCTCATGAGTACAATGTCAAATATTGACTTATTTCTACCGTATCTTTCCCGGGGGTCAGGGGGGGCGGTTGCCGTCAGTGCACCTCGCGTGGTGCACTGCAGGTGTTACGGGGGTGTTTGCAGCATCCCTTTGGTTCCTAGCTGAACCAGCTTTGTACCCGCTCCTTTCTTTATCTTGCTGTCCAACCTCTCTTACTATTACTTTTTATTGCAACTGTGGTGCTTTGTCTCACTTCCATTTTTAGATCCTTGTACTTTGCCTCCTTTATTTTCTGGAACACTTTTTCTAGTCCAACCTCTCTACCCTTTTTCAGTCCTAATCTCTGAATGGTGGAAAGTGCCCCATTGCTGGACTCAACAGCCAAATTTCATGAACTAAAAATCAACGTCTCTACAGTTTTGTGTCTGCTTTCTCACTAGTTTCTCATCCACGGTTCATGCTGTTCACGCTCTCTGGGTTAACATAATTAGTAACAAACGAAGGTACCATCCGTCTTCAGTTGTTATTAACTTAGATATATAGGTGTATTGAATACTGGAGAACACACGCATTTACATGGCCAGACTCGTAAGCGATTGGCAAATGATCTATGTACATGTAATAAGGATATGAACACTGATTTATTTAAGATGATCTGTGCATCATCAGCCATGTCAAAATTATTGACAACGTTACTCCAGTCCCGAAGTACTCAGATGATCAGAATAGGAAATATACGAAGCTAATTAGAACCTGTTTACTGAGAAAAGCCTCATGGATGCTGTTGTTGAGTTTCCTTGGATAGGTTATGCTTCAAAGCTGTGACGCAACCTTATTTGTAGCTGACACTTTACCGATTCCATTAACAAGAAATTCCAAGTGCCGACCTGTGTCTGGTGAAATAATGAATGCTGTGCGGTACTTACAGCAATGGGAGCAGCAAAGACACGCATAGAGTCGCAAGTGTGACCACTACAGAGTAAAATATTGTACAGCAAGAGTTTAAAACTTTAAAAATTGTCAAGGGAATTTGGGAATCTGGAGCTATCTCTAACTTGATTCTCTAAAACACTCTTTCATACCTTGATATGAAAAAGATTAAAGAAAGTATCGGAGAAATACATACCATGCAAACAACTGTTACTGTTAATTGATATCAGAGCTACTAATCGTCAGACTGTGGCAGATACTATTGCCAGTCACTTTGCATCAGGTCGAAAGGCATCTGTGATAAACAGGCGACCCATCGACAGAAGGTCACATATTTCACAACACAAATTTCGAAGACGTCGCCCATGACTTAATGACATTCCGTATGCCTTGATCAGACATTATCTTTATATCAAAAATAATTTCTAGAGGACATTTCTACTTTTGCGTGGAAATTAGTGAGGAATCTATAACTAGTCTAAACAAGAAACTAATGTTTGTTGGCAACTAGCTATCGATCCATCTACTGCGAAAAAATATGAAATATTACTGAGAGACGGAATTCTACGAAGTTACAGTTATATTAACTTTAGAGGAGGCTTAATGCTTTTTAAAGAACAAGTTGTGTTTTTTGTAGACAATTATTCCATATCTGCAGCTTCAAGGATAGTGGTAGAAGAGCGACACCTCGAAATCACTATTAACAAAGTGGTTACATATGCAGCTGTCATTTTCGTTTCTCAGAAACCTACAGGCGCGCGAAAATGTGGCTTTCTTTAGCCTCAAGAGGCTCTTCAGCCATTTAGCTTCAGTTTCATCCACTGTGGAGTTTATAACCTTTCGTGGTTGGCTCATCAGCCTGTGGACTCACTATTGATATTTTGATCAGAAAGGATTTTGAGATAAGGTCTCTCTCTCTCTCTCTCTCTCTCTCTCTCTCTCTCTCTCTCTCTCTCTCTCTGTACTTTTCCCCTTTCTTGTTGACCCACCTTAATCGACTAATTACTAGTTGATAAATTAACCTCGAAGGTTCACAGCCACAGTGGGGTTTATTTAGAAATACTCCTAAATCCTAGAGTGTTCTGGGGCTTCTCAGTGCTGAGGTGAGAGTCCTAGACGCCGAACTATATGTATGGACGCAATGATATATCTGCAAATATTTTCGTCTTAACCTTTTTCCCTTTAAAGGATTGGATCTAAAGGTGCTAATCGTCCAGTTCATATAGAGTGGAGAGATTGGACAGCATATAGTAGCCATCGCTATGCGATGATTATTACGTCAAACAATGTGGTAACCCATACAATCTAATGGGAAACCCTGTACTCTTTAAAAAGTGTTTTATCGGATGTCTGTCAAGACTGGCATATGATTTATGCACCATTTGCTATATACAATATGTACTGTATGCGAAAATAGAAATATTTAATTTTGCTGGTATATTTCCTCTACAGTTAAGTCATAAAGTTTTGTAGATATGGCAAATACATTATGGTCATGTTGCATTGACAGTCACTTTTCTTGGCAGTATTTAAAGATTGTTAAATGATCTTTTTTAGCATTTACCAAGGACAATGTGTACTGTATGTAGAAATAAAAATATTTTTCTGTCTGCTGTAGTTCTTGTACACTTGAGAAATAAATTTGACCAATTTGCCTATGTTGTGCCTTTCTGACCACTGTAAATTTCTAATTTTACTCACTAGAGACAAAACTTATCATTATCGTTCTTTATTCATGGGTCAAACAGACAGGCAGTAAAATTTGACAGTAGTATGCTAAAATGATTGTCATTTTCAACACTGTCATCCCATATAAGCTTCAGCCACAGGCATAATATATATATATATATATATATATATTATATATATATATATATACATTTATAATAATAATAGCCTAGATTTAATAACCTGATACCTAACAGCCAATATTCAGTAGTCTGCACAATAATTTTATTGGATTTTAAAATTTACTGTATCTGATGTTATTAATATGGATACAATTAATATTGTAGTTTGCAGTTCTGTATAAATCTTGCCATTGCCAGTACTGATGTATATGCCAGCTTGCCCCTTTTGGTTACTTCTTATTAGACTAAATCTGCATTGATAGCCACATTGCCTCTTGACATATTCTGAACTTGAAAGTCAGTTGCAGAAACTTAAGCTCATGTTTACCAGGAGTTTGAAAATGTACCAAAATGCTTGCTGCAATATGTGTGATCCACAGTTTGGCTTTATCCCTTCTGCAGTTTCTAACCTAAGTAAGATAGTGGTTTCTCTTTGTTCTTGTCAGGAAATCTTAAACTAAAATTGAGAAAAATCAATCCTGGATCTCACATGTCACATAGTGTTAACAACAGCTTCCTACACTGACCTGTAGACATTTTAAGGCATATTTGAACTTATTAGGTTACTCACAGATTTTATAAGAGAAACTATATATTATAGTCTGCATTAATTCATATTCATACAGTTGTGATTCTGGAGAGAGTACATTGTACATACTTTACAGAGCCAGATAAAAACATTTGATCCGTGACTTAAAAGCTATTTGTACATCGTCAAGTGCAATTATTACTAGAAGGTACATATAAAGCTACTATGTAACATGTCATAGTCACACTTATTGACACTGTATAGTCTAAGTTAGGCTAGACCGTAAGAATAACTTATAGACTTTCATTACCATCCAAGACG
This sequence comes from Macrobrachium nipponense, assembly GCF_015104395.2. NCBI lineage: Eukaryota > Metazoa > Arthropoda > Malacostraca > Decapoda > Palaemonidae > Macrobrachium > Macrobrachium nipponense. The sequence continues at coordinate 36,144,318 of NC_087215.1, forward strand.
TGAGCTTTATTTCATTGTCTGTGGAGAGGGACAGATAGAAAAAATCAGCATTCCTAAAGGTTACGTTAAGTTAGGCTACCCTTGGTTATTTGATGATCAACCCTGGTAGACTAGCTAGTTGGTAAAGTTTACTTGTATACTAGCAAGCTGGTAAATATTACTTTTAAAGTTATAATGTAGTATGAATTTGAAGTATCCTTTAGGGTAAAAATTACAATGGTAAACTCGAAAGATAGCCTACTACCTTTCAGTGTTCTGGCAGATCAAATTCAGCTGAGTCCTCTGCATACAAGGTTTGAGAACTTATTGATAAAGTGGTAAATAACAGTATAACACTTCAAACTACAGCAGGCCTAGGCCAAGGCCTCATGATATTATGCACATTGCACTACTAGTAATAGGGAAAATTGTCAGACAAACATGGTTATGTGGTTAGATAGTAACCCTACATACTAATTTATTAGGCTATATAAATTTAATGTCAAACTGGCTTTAATAAAAATGAATTACAACATTCATTATTTTATGAGCTCAAAAAACAGGCTTGTAGTTGACTGTGACCCAACACATGTTTACGTGGGGTGGTTTCAACACAGCTATAAATATTTTTGTGAATTAAAAAATGTCACTACCTTGTGAAATATGATCCCCTGTTCTTTTGTGATTCTTTTGTGATCCTATTTCTATATGGAACACAGTTGATAGCCCAGCACTGGGTGCCAGAGGTGGCTTTGTTGCTGCGGGTCTATGCAGTCACTGCTGCTGCCATTTCAGAGAATCGTCTCATAACCATGCACACAATCGTCACTTGTCTGGCCAAATCTTTCCCCTTTGTATCTATGGTCCAGTTCAGGAGTCTATAAAGGATGAGGTTAGCCCCATTCCCTTCTTGACGCTGGTTGCGAACCACCACACTATAATTATTAGGTACCTAATTCACTACATAGGTTAACGGTGGCACAGTTAGCTTCAACAAAAGGTGTCTCAAGCATTCTGGTTCGCTTAGGGAAATGAAAGAGAGAACATCACTCATGAGGCAAACTTCCTAACCACACACACATATATATATATATATATATATATATATATATATATATATATATATATATAGTATATATAAATATATTATATTTATATATATGTATTATTGATTTGTATTTATTTTACATACTGTACATACTACATAACACACCCGCCTCTGCCCCATAGAAGGGTGGCTCTGTTACCTTTGGGGTGGGGTTGCTAGTCTCATGACTTTCCACAAGAAAGTAGCTTGTAAACGGATAGGGTTTATCTGACGGAACCAAATATCAATAAAACCAATACTGCCCAACTTTGCAAATCGGGAGACCGGCTATGTAGTGGACAAATGATGTAAGAACGCCATTAGTCTTCACATTCAGTAGTAAGATAAACCAGCACCTAATCTTCTTGGTTGCCGCTATTACAGTGGTGCTTTTTGGCGTTAGTTTTAAAATTTCGTTAACATTTTCATATTGTTTGTTTATTAGTTTCATATTGCGTATTTGCTCTTGAATGTCTTCTTATAACTCCACATTCTGTGTTCATTTATATTGTTGGTCCTTTTACTTTCATAATCACATTCTTCTCTGCTATACCTTGACTATGCACTGTAGCTAAGTATATCGTAGTTTAACCAGACCACTGAGCTGATTAACAGCTCTTCTAGGGCTGGCCCAAAGGATTAGATATTTTTACGCGGCTAGGAACCAATTAGTTACCTACCAACGGGACCTACAGCTTATTGTGGAATCCGAACCACATTATATCGAGACATGAATTTCTAATCACCAGAAATAATTTCCTTTGGTCCCACATTGGCAGAGCGGAGAATCGAACTCGGGCTTCCGAATTGGTAGGTGAGCATGTAACCCGCTCGTCCAACGAGGAACACTGTAGCATGTTATGAGTCATTATAGAATAGAATTATGCTCCGGTCAAGCAAAAACTTTGCAATTTTTTTTTCAAATATATAACGGATTCATATCAAGGTTTAAATTTGTTTCCGAAATCTGATTATTGATAATTTATTACAGGGCAATAGCGCGAAAAGAATTCTTTTCGAACTCTGGTATTGCTCGTTGTCAGGAAAATATGCATTTCCGAAATATTCCGCGGTTTATTTTAGACTAATGATGTGTGTTGAGCTACATTCCGAAATATTTACTATTTCTTGCTGGTCTAAAATGTAATATAACCTATTTGTACTCGCTCAAGCATATGGATGTAGGCTCTGTGCATGTGAAACGTCCATCTATGTATGTTTCTTGGTCTTCATAGGGTTGTATCACGACAAATATAGATATACACTGTGTTTACATGAAAGAAATATATATATGCAAATGGTGCAAGGGAAAGATCTACATATTGTTCTAGATATACTTTCATATGCTAATCCGATGCTATCATAAAACATCGTATGTGATAGCACATGGAGGACACACGGAGTCATAAAAAGTCATTATCCCTTTGTTGTGTTTGTCTGTGTCTGTGTCGGTGTGTGTTACTCAATGCTTTGTTTTGTTTATTTGCTTTAAGGTGAGATTCCGAGGCTCTTCAAGAAAATATACTGTGTTGTGTCTCCGGCAACTGTTTATTTAGTTATGTATTTATTTAGCTATGTATTCATTCATTCATTCATTCATTCATTCATTCATTCATTCATTCATTCATTTATTTATTTATTTAAGAGAGTTAATAAATGATTTTACATCTGCTAAAAATACCATCACCCTCGTTGATGCTGCTGCTCATATTATTTTATTGTTACTGATATATTTTCATATTTTAATCAATCTTCACACACATGTGGTTGTATAACTTTATTGTTCTAAGTATTCTAATTCTTAGTCTTTCATCTACTGTAACTTTGAATAACTTACACTGGTTTGAAGTAGAACTTCGAAGTTTTAAACACGATGGAGCGAGAAGGGAAACAGATGTACTAGAGGCCACTCTTTCCAGTTTTGGTGCCTAGGTTAGGGACTTCTCTGTCGGTGGTTTATAGACATTTCTTGTAACTTAAGACGTGAAGTTTAATGTTTATAATAGTGGAGAGCATCCAGAATTGCCTCAGCCAATGTTGTACATTGACTATTGTTGTATTACGAAATGTCCTTCACGACCAGATTTATGTAAATAGCGTCATTATCAACCAAGTCAGTGAGGAACTTCAAATGCTTCCGTATATTAATTAATTTGTGTAACAGGTTATAAGGAACTGGTTGCCATTACACAACTGCATTCTAAAGTAATGGCACACGAGAGATCGGTCAGCTACTTGTATGTAAATATTATATATTTTTTCGTTACATTTTGGTCAGTTTACCCATTCAAAGGTTTTAGTTATGTAAAATTCCGTAGCTGATATTTTATTGCGTATGGTCAACATACACAAAAGTAAACGTGGGTAGATCAAGCACCTTCACAAGCAACACAATTACATAGTTCCATTTGTAATTATTTTGAATTTGGGAATTGCATTGTTATTGTTTGATCCTTTTTATGGGCTGGACGTCTCGGAAGATTCCTAGCGGAATTATATCTGGTACTTTGTTTTCACATTGCATATTGTATTAAAGCAATGTGCTGGTGCAAACTACCATTAATTGCTAATTACTCATTAATTGTGCATAACGGAAAATGTTTTCTTTTCCATTGGCTCGTAATGTTACTTAGTCTCGAATACAAGTCAGATCATGACAGCAGCTATTATGGTTCTCGAGACACGATTACACTGAATGTGGTCTGTATAATTCAGCAAAACAAACATTTGGGATTGAAAATTAATTCTTTGAGGCTTGAAATTAGATTGGAGAGCGAAAAACTTAATTTTACACGTGATGCTTTGTGTTTATTATTCAGATATTCTGTTGCCCTTATTTTACTCATAATTTACATGATAAACTAGGATGGTATTTCTTCTTATACGTAATTATGTATTCAGGTTAATATAATAAAAATATGGCATCAGGTTGTTATGGTCGTAATTATTCTTTAATTTTCTTAGGGAATTTGTTGCTCTGACTTTCTATCAAATTGAAAATAAGATTTCAATGCGCTGCATTAATTTGTATTGCATGACTACCATTGCTGAAGCCATTAGTAACGTCTACGTGTGTACCCTATGAACATTATTGTTCCTTTTACTTTTATCGCCAAGTTTGATATTTCATATATTTTGTGCTAGCATTGATCTGCTTGGCTTTGTCATATAATTAAGTCTTGCGGCTGTTTTAGAATTTTGAAGTTATTTGTTCTGCTGCTGTAAGATTCAAGTTGAAATTGACTTTGATACTTTGGATATTGTTGGATATTTTGCAGTTTTGTTTCGATTTCTGTTTTGTGTATTCTGGTGCGCCTCTTCTCTTTCTTACATTGTCGCATTTGCGTTTGGTAGGTAGTACTGCTGCGGTCAATTAGGATTTTTCATGATGAGTTCATGATGAGTTCTTAAACAGAATCTTTCTCTAAGTGATTACTTTGAAACTCAAGTTTTATATATATATATATATATATATATATATATATATATATATATATATATATAAACTTTATAAAGTTTATATATATATATATATATATATATGGTAGAGAGTATATATATATATATATATATATATATATATATATATATATATAAAACGTAGGTTCTAAGTTGTATAAACTCGTTAGTTTAGATTTGACAGAGGTATGAAATCGAAAACTCTTCATTGAAAACACTGGCACTGAAAAACTGATAGGGAAGAGACAAGATGTGGAACGAATAAAAAAGCCCCTGAAGTTTTCGTAATGGAAGATCATTTTGGACAAAGGCAAAATAAGGAATTCGTCGGAACAAAATTCGTTGGAGTTGAATAAGGCAAGACAGTTCATTCGCAAAGAGTTAATGAAGGATTGCATGAACACAGCCCGAAAGGTCGTAGGAGCCACGTGAGATTTGCTACATTCAGTTTATGTGAAATAGGTAATGTTGAAGAAACTGAGGAGGCCTCTGAGAGAACACGTATTCCAGAGCAAGCCAGCAGATTCATTCAGGGTAATTAAGCGATTTACTCTTTAGTGAGCACCACGTCAAGAGTTTTATTTGTTGTATTATTGGGGAAATAATTGAAATCAATCGAAGTGTTCCTCCCTAAAACATATAATGGATTAACTGGTTGAACAGTTTCTGTGCTATAATCAATATGAACTAACAGCGAGAGAAATCGTAAATATATTTTACGAAATACTCATTCACTTAAATGTGGAATTATGTGAAACCTGGTAGCAGAGATCGGGAAAACTGATAACCTTAAAAACCTTGTAGAAAACCACCATCCTTGACAATATTAGTATGAGCGGTCGCAGATATAGTTGAAATGAGGTGTATTGTAGAGAGTGTAGAGCACAAGTATAAGCGATGTCAATTTTAGTCTGCAATTAGAAATGTCAGCTCAATATGATCAAAAGATGATGATGTTCGACTAAGCTGGCTTTGTGCTGGAACGGACTCTCCATTAATTTTCCTTGGGACATTCTTTATGGTTCATTTTTTCATGATGTAATACCCTATAGCTGTCACTCTCACCATATCATTGCAACTCTTACGTAATTGAAGGGATTTTGGTGATACGAAGGTGGGCAGTCATGCAGAGTTGTGTCTTAAGTGAGAGCATCTGTCCGTCTATTTGCCTGTTTGTCATACTTACTTTCCATCACAAAGGTAGATTATCAAGCACACATGTGTCTGAAGGGAGATCGTTTGCCTGCCTGGTAAATTAGCGTGTCTTTCACACTTACCTTGGCATCCTTTAAGGTTGAAGGAATTGAAGTCAAACGTAGTACAAAATGTAGTCCATCATGTTTATGTGTCAGTCCAAAAGTGTGTTGTCATATTTTCCTTGTCATCACAACTCTTACACAGTTAGAGGGATTTTAATCATGGTTATGCGGGTCTACCATCATGCCTATGTGTGCAGTAAGGAAGATGATTTGACTGTGTCTCCATATTTGTCCGACATTGTATCTACCTTACCTTGTCATCGCTACTCCTGTCTCCCAAAGGTATTTCATTCAAACTTGGTAAGAGAATAGATCTTCTAGCACAGATGGGATATGTAGGGTGTCTGTCTGTCTGTCTGTTTCATTAATCAGAATGTTCTTTGAGAGAAGCTGATTTTAGGTTAGTGGTGGGCATGTCTTTTTTAGTTGTACCCTGAATGCTTGCTTGTGCCCTATTTCTTCCGCGCCGTGATGGTTCCTTATATTATTCTTCTATCTTTTATTGTCCAATATTATTTCTTCCTTCCATTCTTGTTGTTTTCCTTCCTTTCTTTGCTTCTTCTCCTGGTACATTGTATTTCCTTTTATTATATATTTTGACTTATTCTTTTGTCATCCTTATTTCCTGTCTTCCACCACCTTTCCAACCTTGTCACTTTCCTTGTGATTGCCCTTAATTCCATCAAACCTTTCCCAGTCCCTTTTCTACCTTTGTTTTCTGTATCATTTTGTTCCTCCGCCCCCTTTTCTCTTTCCCTCTGCCCTGCTCCTTACCACCCACAATTCACTTTGCCAAACAGGGGGCGTGCTGTCAGTGGACATCACGGTACACTGTATACATTACTAAACAAGTAAAAATGCACCGAAGTTTCTTCGCGCAATCGAGTTTTCTGTACAGCGTATAACGCTCTATGAAATTCTCAGCCACGACCCATGAAGCTCAGCAGCGACCCATGAAACGTTCAGCCACGGCCCCGTGGTGGCCCGTGTTGGCACCTTTAGCAGTGCCAGACGCACGATCATGGCTAACTTTAACTTTAAATAAACGTACAGACAAAGTCATATCAATAGTTTTCTCTTACAGAAAAAAAGGAAGTATCTGCAGCGTCCCTTTGGCCCTTAGCGGCACCCAGTTTCCAGCCTTTTACTTTACCTCATTTGCCCCTTCCTTTCTGCCATCTTCCAGCCCAACACCTCTAATGGTCACATCATAGCGCAACTGTGGGTTTTTCTCCAATGTCCTCATTTACATCCTTTTACTTCACCTCCTTCATCTCCGAATCACTTTTTCTTGGTCTCAAAGCGCTTATACTCCCTCTTTTCACTGCATTAAACACTGAATGGCTGAAAGTGCCTCAGTGTTTGGCTTTTAGCCTCAATTTCATTTTCAATCATCAGTCAGCATCAACAATTCTTTGCATCTTGTTTGC
>NC_087215.1:36161531-36216531 GCF_015104395.2 Macrobrachium nipponense
AAATGGCACGCTGTAGCCGAGGAATCCTCTCATCCTTCGTATATTTCTATAGTTCTGTGATGGCCATTGCCACTTTTTTCGCAGCGTCTAAAAGAAGTGAGAGTAGTAAACGCCAAACATTCACTAGAATTACCAGGAGACGTTGTAAAGCAAAATTAGCAGTCGAAAAGTGAGACATTTTACTTAACTGATAACAGAAATGTTGAATCGCTACTATTTGGTCAAGTGAGATGGAAACGTTTTTTTGTTAAGTAGCCAAAGTAAAAGTGAGATGTCAGTCTTTCAGTCAAGATTGTTAATGGTATTTTTGATTAATGTTATTCATTACTGTAAACTGCCGTTTCAGTTTGTTATTTGTCATTCTGAAACTAGATTTACGTTTTTGAAATGCTCACTGTCAAAGTGATTTCAATTGATTAAGAAAGTATACGCTGGTAATTAATTTTGAACTATATCTGTACAGGTTGGAAAGTATTCAAAGTAAATTGCAAAAAGATGCTAAATGAGCAGTGGGAATTTTTGAAAAGGGAGCATTGAACGTCTCCCATTACATGTGATTAAAAAAGACTAATTTCCAACTTGCAAATAATCACGACTTCATAGGAAATTGTAGTTGTGAAAATATGCAGAAAATAAAAAGCAAGGATTTTATGCCTGTGAAGTATTAAACAAAATAGTTTATATTAACGTAATGTAAATATTTAATTGAAATTTCATGAAATAACTTTAGTGAATATTGTGGATGATAACGGGGGGCAAAAAAATAGCAACAGTAAGCTAAAAATCCCAAAAGGTGCATCAAATCTTGCAGTGATTCATTTCCAGTTAGCAGCTATTTGTTTTCGAGGTTCAAAGAAATGCCAACGTGTCAGGGTGGAAGCAAATATGATTGTTTTTTTTAAATATCACCAGCGAGCCCATTAGATAATTTGTGCACCATTAAACCACATATTTTTAATCATTGAAGCTTTCAGTTAATCCCAGGTTAGGCTATTTCAAGGAAACGACAGGTGCGCAGTTAAAGGGAAGAAGGGTTTATGGAACACAGTCGATTACTACTTCATTCTGTGGATAGGGTTGTTCGGTCAAAAACTTAAAAGAGGGCTGGAATCCAGGCAGTTGCTCCACTGCACCATAGTAAACTGTTCATGAAAGCGAACTCTTGTAGTTTCAGGCTTTTTGTAGATTTGCTTTGATGATTATTTACGTGGCTGAAAGTAACTTTTTGGCTGAAATCAGACTCATAATGGATGAGGGAGATCGAACAGAATTGAAAGGAAGTTGGTTCCTGTATTTATTTACTTCTTCTTTGTCTTTTATGAATATGTAATGAATATGTAGTCTATTCATAAACTATGTAAAACTCACAGATAGATAAGCTGGTTGCTGGTAAACAAATAGTCTGAAAGGATTAACAAATGAGGCTTCAATATGAACAATTAGAAACAATCACTCATCCTAATGTTCGGAAGAAGATAGAAATAACCCATTACTAAAAATCTATTGCCTTTAGTATTTTCACGGACGTATTCTCCTACGTGTAGATACATAAAGTAATGAACCGGCAATAACCTTTAAATGCATACCTAAAAGAGTAAAATAAATAGCTCACTAAACGTAGCTATATGTATGTTATTAGGACCTTCGTGGTTGACTAACCTTTTCTCATATGTTCCTCTGCCCAAGGGTTTCTGCAGCCTAAATCGTGCTATTAGGTTATACATTGAATTTAATTACCTCGTTCCAGTAAGCTCTGTGTGATTTATTACGGCACTAAAATTGCATAATGTCCACGCGGTCACTTACAGTGTGTATGTTGAAACGCAGAAGAGCCTCAAGCATTTATACGTGGACGTTGGCAAGGCTCTTCTTGACTGCTGTAACTTCCACGAGACAGAGACACAGAGATTGAGTTCATCTGTGATTATTCAGTTTGGCAAATTCTCTCTCTCTCTCTCTCTCTCTCTCTCTCTCTCTCTCTCTCTCTCTCTCTCTCTCTCATGTTTACATCCGTCAACTTTAAAATCGGTAGGTTATTACAATTGTTTGATTGAGTTGCTTATAGTCCGTGGAATAAAGAGCATTTGCAAGAGCAGCTGAGCAAAATCGTGTTCGATTTGGTTTCATACAAAGCACAGTGCGTAGGGAAGGCTGTCCTTCGAACATGCGAATTTCAGCTACTTTTGCAAGGGATAGATTTAATCATTTTTACTAGAAGCATTCAAAAGCAAAATTTCACATCACATGCCACCCTCAGGCAGTATTTTATATATATATATATATATATATAATATACATATATTATATATATATATATATATATATATATATATATATATATATACACGCATGGCAATTGCAGTATTCGAACCTACATGCGGAGGTAGTGGAAGGGTAGCGATTGTACTGTCAAAGAGACTTGGAGGCGGGTGATAGAATATATATGTTCTATCATGAGGCTTATGTGCGTAATAGTGTGCTGAAGGGCAAAACATTGCAATAATCAAAGGATTTTAAAGGAATAAGACTGAAAGAGATTTTTTTAAGGGGGATGAGGCTGTCAATCTGATTCTGTGGCTTGCTGAGTTTGGGGAATATGAAATTGCGATTAGATCCAGGTAATTCAAATGCAGTGATAGGCGGCAGAGAAAGATGACATTGACGTTTCTGGATTAAATGAGTAAGTAATGTCTTATGGAAATTCTTGGAAATGGCCTTCGTGGTTGAAAATAGTTTTGAAAATAAGTATTCATAACGGTACTTAAAAAAGAGGTTACTAGAATAAGTATTAGCACAGCAAATGGAAGTGTAAGTTAGTGGGTAAGATGGTAATTTGAGCAGTGGCTGAGGCTATATCTAGTACTTGTTTGTTTAACGTGGAAGTCAAGATGTATATAAGATAAATTTTAATACAAAGGGATGAAATTGTAGCTGTAAATGTTTTCGAGACAAGTCCGTTTGATCACCAGGGAGAGAGAAGAACACGTAAGGAGAAAATACATGAAAATAGGCCAGGTCTAAAATTCATTGATGGGGTCAAAGAATCAGTAAGAGGTGTTTATAAGGGAATAAAATCATTAAAGGGTGGGATGAGGTGATAAGTTTTATGAAGGAAAAAACAGATTATATGGAGTTGTATACATGAAAGTATAGAAGACCATCATAGATATACAGGGAAATGGATATCTTAAGGGCGGGGTAGTGAATTGTTAATCTCAGCTCTTTCCGGTTAGAGACAAATTGGTTAGAGACAAGCGCTGGATTCCTCGAAGATGTTGAAATGAAAACAGCCAGGAAAGATGACCAATGCATACTGAGGTCGATGACGCCTTGAAGATCACACGCTTCGGGCATGGGGCACCCGTGTTTGCTGGGTGAAACCTAGGGCTTTTCTGTGTGTGTTCGTAATGAACGGTATATGACTTTTGTTATGGGGAATAAGTGCTATGAGGGAGGACTCACTGATTGCTTGTGACAGTTGTGTTGAACACGCCTGGAAGAGGTGTTGCGAGGTGTTGCAGACCCATCGAATAAGATGGGTTCAAAGTCACCATATAGAAAAATGGATTCTCTTAAAACTTTTATTGACTTATTAAAATGTTGTGGTTAGTCGGACATATTAAAATGTGGTTAGTCGGACATAATGAGATAAGAGGGGTTGCTTACTTAAACATGATTTTAAGAGGAAAACGATAGTTTTAACGGTTTTTTTGGGGGGGTCGGAGTTAATTCATCTTATATCATTTTATTATTTGATTTTATCCATTTTAATGTTAGATAATTTGGGAAATAAAAAGTATATTTTTTGTATCTACGGGAGTTTATTTCTGCCTAGCTTGCATTTTCAGCCAACTTCCCAGAGGGATTCTGCAACGGAACAAGGGTAGGTGTAGTTGCCTGTTAGCAGTTTGTTTCATTTTGTTTAAACGAGTGTCATTTGATCTGAAAATCCGTTCAAGAGATATGTTATTGAAGATGATGATGAAGAACTTTAGGGAGAGTAAGCTGTTCTGCAGAGAAGTTAAATAGTGGAGAGAAATAAAGAAAGACGGATTGGTGAGCTAATGAATACTATAAAATAGATTCAGATTACGTATCTGGGTCACTGGAGTGAGTAATTTAAAGATTGCTTGAACTTGGAAGATAGATGAGAACAGAGTTAAATGATGCAAGAGTGAAAAGAGGTTCACGTACAATTGAGGATGCCTGTGGAAGTGATTACTGAGGTAGTTTTAGAGTTTTAAAAATGGAAAGACTCCTAGAGTTGATGGGATTACCAGTGAGATGCTGTGGAACTGTGGAATGATAAGAGCGTTTGAAGGATTGGATGAGAGAAATAGTATTTCTTTTGTTTCCAGCATAAGAACATAATATTACTTTTTATCCCAGAAAAGGTGTATGGAGGGTTTCTGTTAAGAAAGTATGGGATGATATAACAGAATTATTGATAACTGAAGAGCATTTTTCTTTTAGACGAGGAATAGGATTAATGGATCAAGTTTCTATTATGAAACAGTATTGTGAGAAATTTGGATGTAATAAAACAAGGTTGTGTGGCATAAATATATAAGATTGCATCAGTATAGAAATAATGATGAATGTGCCGGGGATGTATGACTATTACCCATATTGGCAGAGGCTCTCATTCGAAAACCATGCAGAATTTGTTAACACTTTCCTTCAGTAACAACAGGGATCATGGTTGGCAATAATAAAATCAAATATTTTAAAATCTTTTGCCAGTCACAAATGTGGCTTTACTGATTTCAGAAATATCACTACACCTGAATATGGGGGTTGGTAACCTTAGGCAAACGTGCCAAACTTACCGTGACGTCCAGTATTTATTCAGGGAAAAAATGGCAAAGTAAACATCACAAAAACAAAAGAGAAAAAAGTAGCAGAGCAGAAGTACTCAAAGGTTTTGTGCAGGTATAGTGGTCTGAAATCAATGAAGCTATAGTATTTGTGACCGTAATTATTAGATGTCAATAATATTTTATTTTATTGCCAGGCAGGTACCTGTTGATAGTGAGGGAAAGTGTTTTTAAATCCTGCTTATTATGCGAGGATATCCATATACACTTAAATTCAAGGTTTGCGAATAAAGGCTTATGCCAATATGGGTAATATCACGTCACCACAACAGCTTCGAGCAGAATTCAGGGTCGTAGGTGATCTTACAGTTTCAACGTATCATTTACCAATAATATTTGTATTTAAGATGATACGGTTGTAAATAAGATCTCATATAATATACGTAGATTAGTTTACAGATACTTTCATTTCATGTGTGACTGGTTGAATGGGTATTTTTCTAGTACATGTCAGTTGTTTAATTAAGCGGAAAATAACTGACAGGGAATATTTTTTTATTCATTTGGTTCTTTAGTGTCATGAAAACATTTTGAACTCATTTTATATGCCCACATTACCAAGAAACTGATGAAAGTTTTTAAGTGTATAAAACTCATATTCACATGAGTAACTCTGTGAAAAAATCCTCACTGATGTAAGCGTAAATATAGCTTCAAACATATAAATACAACGAGAGCTATCGAGAACCTGCTTGATGTTCTTAAAAATCTCACATTGAATCGCAAAGTGAAATATTTTGAATAATTTCAAGAGTTAAAAGGAATTGATACTCAAAAGAAAATGGTCCTTATTTGAAGGTGGGCACTTCTAATTCAGGTAACTCCATCGTTCTCCGAAGATGAACCAGCTTCCCTCCTAGAGCGTCGAAGTGGTGGTTCATCAATCAGGTCTCTTCGGTGATTATCGAAAACAGCTTGGGTGCCTGCAACTTGGGTCGCCGAGTGCAACTGTGTTACCTGAGCAAGAGAAGGAGAGGCAACGGCAGCAACAGATGTGGCTAAAGGATCATCATATGTCATACATTTATCTTCCTCTGTAAAAGATTGATTACGTTCCATACAACGACCTACCTATCAGACCTCTTGGAGTTTTTCCATAACATGCTTGTTATTTACGACAGTAGTAGAGCAAAAGATATACTCTACTTAGATTTCCAAAAGGCCTTTGACAAAGTTCCACACAAGAAACTAATGACGAAAGTTAGAGCTTTAGGAATTGATGGAGAAACAGCAGACTGGATCGAAAATTGGCTAACTAATAGAAGGCAGAGAGTCGTAATAAACGGCGAAGAATCAGAATGGGCAGATGTGACAAGCGGAGTTCCTCGGGGTTCTGTCCTTGGCCTGCACTTGTATTAATGACGTTGATATAGGATTTAACTAGCAGGATAGCCAAATTTGCAGACGACACTAAACTAGGTGTAAATGCAGCAAACCCAGAGACATTAGAAAATAGGAGAGTGGTCAAAAAGATGCCTTTTAGTGGATAAGTGTAGTGTTACAAATAGGAACAAACAACCCTCATGCCAAATACATGCTGCTCGGAAATGACATAAATAGTGAAGAACAAAAAGAGGACCTTGAAGTTATTATTACCAGGACTTAAAATCCACAAAACAATGCATGAAAGCTGGTAAGAAGGCACAGAAAACAGTGGGATACATAAAGAGGCAGTTCAAATACAGAAACAAGGAAACGGTGCTGCAGCTCTACACATCAATAGTTAGTTAGACCTCATCTTGAATATGCAGTACAGTTTTGGTCACCAACGCTAAGAAAGAACATGAATAGATTAGGAGGGGTACAAGCAAGAAGCACAAATTTAATTCCACCCATCAGGGAAATAGGTTACCAAAGACAAGTAGAGAGCCTGAACATGTATGACTTAGAAACACGACGATTGCGAGGACAACTAATAGAAACATTAAAAATACTGAAAGGTATAACAAAAGTAGACAGTAACCTATTTATGTTAAACGAAAACCAGACAAGAAATAATGGATGGAAACTAGAGCTGAAGAGATACAACACATCTCATTGCAGGAACTTCTTCACATACAAGATATGTGACACATGGAATAAACTGCCGCCAGAAGTTGTAAACAGCAACAGTGTGGAAGAGTTTAAAAGAGCTAGACAAAATCAATAGGACACGGTGAATGAACAGTAAAACCTGATCTTAGAGACAAGTGAGCGCACGATGTCTCCTGAGATGGACTAACAAGTCTTTGAGACATCCTAATCCTTGTAACTCCTTGTAACTCAGCGAGTATCCTAATTCCTGTGTCTTTGTTGTCAAAAATTGCTTTTGACTCGTTCCATTTTAAGCTGTCGTCATATATCCAACTTAGGTTGACAGGGGTTTTATTTTCAGCATGGAAATTATATGCTCCTCTCTGCTTGCTAATTCTTATGTCCAGTCCTTTACCACTTTACGAATGACTTAATATATAGGCAGTATAATTACACATTTTAGGACAAGTTTGTATAACACAGCTGATAGTTTTTGAGCCGCATGTGTTGCTGTTTCCTCACATTTCGTTGAGATAATACGGTTGCACTCAGCAACCCAAGTTGCAGGCACCCAAGCTGTTTTGGATAATCATCAGCGAGACCTAATGGATGGTGTATCTACAGAGAACGATGGAGATGCCTGTATTACGGAAGTACCCATCTTCAAATAAGGACTGTTTTTCTTTTATTAATAATTCCTTTTAACTCTCAGAAATTTTCATAGCATTTGGCTTTGCTCACAACTTTGCGGTTTTATTTAGATTATTCAGGAGAATCAAGCAGCTTTTCTAAAGCTCTCGTTGTATAGATTTTAGGTAAATATTTTCACTACATCAGTGTGAATTGTTTCACCATTTGTAGGAGTGTCAGCACATAACTGTTCATAATGGGATCATTTATTTTTCTTTCTGAAACAACATGAAAGGGTGTGCGTAAAGCCACAAATATCACCTAATATGAAATTCATTATTCCTTGGAAATAACTTACTCCTAAGGGGAATTATCATTGATAAAGGCATCTGCTCAGCCAGGATTCAAATCCGGGCTTCTGGTGTAAATGTACTGCCAAACCATTTTGCTCTCAAGAACGATATGGACTGTGTTGTACATATTCCTGCCGAATTCAGGTTGTGTACTTAGAATCGAAATCATCCCATCTCTCATTATGAAGTTTTTTTTTTTTTATTAATGTTTTCAAGGTACCGTGTGTGTGTGTGTGTGTGTGTGTGTGTGTGTGTGTGTGTGTGTGTGTGTGTGTGTAGACATATGCTTACATATTTATTTGTGGAAAAGTGAGCATAGGTCGTGTTTGTATGTAGATTTTTCATATATCAACTTATAAGACTAATTTATATTTAGAGGATGGCGGTCGTTAGAGTCAGTATTTATAAATTATTTATCTTCCTTCTTATCTGAAAATCTGTTATTTGCAATTCATCTGATAACACCCGTTTTTTTCGCCTAAATTCGAAGGCTTCCACGGTTTCCGTGAAACTCTCTCTCTCTCTCTCTCTCTCTCTCTCTCTCTCTCTCTCTCTCTCTCTCTCTCTCTCTCTCTCTCTCTCTCTCTCTCTCTCTCTCTCTCTCTCTCTCTCTCTCTCTCTCTCTCTCATAATTCCCGAAGAAGAATTATAATTGATAAATGGTTTGATACCTAAGTGACTCGCACACCCAACAGTACGAACTAACGACCTATGATCCTCCTTTGGTGACGTTCCAGAATTAGAGCGAATTGGATATTAAACGACATCTGTAGCTTAATGTTTGTATATGAAATGGCACGGTGATGTGGTAAAGAATTTATAAATAACTACGTTCCTAAACGTACCAATCAGCTGTCAGGTGGATGAGGTTTGATGCCAACACTAATTATTAATCCCCGCACTCAACGGATATATTTACAGCAGAGTCAGCATTAACTCGTACCTTGATAGCCGAATGATCTGGAACATCGACTGGAAGTCGTTGGATTGTACTGTTGAATGTTCGAGTCGCTTGGGTATGAAACCATTTATCGCTTATAATTCCCCTTTGGTGATATTCCCGAAGTAGCATGTATTGGATATTAAACAACATTTGTAGCTTCGTTTGTGCTTTTACTTACCCAAATACCTCAGCTAAATCCATGATTAACATCCAAAAAAAGCCAGTCCCCAAAGACACAGGATTATACGAAATCCCTTGCCTCAACTGCGAACAATCCTACATCGGCTTTACAGGTAAATCACTCCCCCAGAGATTATTACAGTGTAAACGTTCAGTTAGGTATGGACAACAGAGCTCAGCTATTTTTAACCACATAAATAACCATATTCACAGAATAAACTTGAATTTGCCATGTATAATTTCATAGCAGCAATTGTCAGTTCGAAAGCCAGATGGTAGAATCGGCTTTGATTAAATAAACACATTGAATATCTCAAAGGGGGATTGGAATTCAGATATTATAGATAAAATCTTCCTCCAACCAGCGATTAAGAGGATTAAAAAGAAATTGTCAATTAAGGTGACCTGTGGACTTCTTGGTATAAAATGCCAGTTTGGTCCCTGAAATATAGCATTTACTTTCTACATTTTGAGATTTTTAGGGTCTCCTTTTATTAGATGGAATTTTGTTTTAACAGAAAACATTTCAGTCATAATATACAAATACATATACATATATATATATATATATATATAATATATATATATATATATATATATATATGTATGTATAAAATATGTTTGATGGTAAGATGCCAAGTAAAATGTATGAAATTGGAAAACTATAAATCCTAACCGGTTTTGCCATGTCCATGTAGAACATCTTCAGGACTAATACATAGAGGTAGAAGTTTTCATTATACATGCTAAGTTGGAATTACAAAATAACTTTAGTTAAAAGTTAGGTTCCCTAACCTAACCCTCGGTCATTAATCAGTTTTTCTCATTTTTATTCTTGTTGCACTTGATACTTGTTTCCACTCTCTTAAATCCTCTTGAATCTTCGTTATTCTCATTGGCCATTCTAAGTTCGTGTATCATATTTTCTTATCGATGATTACCCCAATTTGGTATACTTGAATTCTCTTTATCACATGTAAAATAATTATGGGTATTATGATGCGTATATTTTTCCTATTTTAAACCTGTTTCAACAATGTTCACTCCCAATTTAAACGTTTGTCATTTATTTTCAGCTTTTGAAAGGTTTTCCAACATTTTTTTTTGAAACCTGTTCCCATTTATTTTTCGGCTTTTCTTGATTTTTTTTCGTCTTAATCTTCATCTATATTGTTTCCGTCACTTAGTTCATGGCTTTTTAAGTTTTCCCTTATTCTTCATATTGGTAACATTTCCCCTATTTAATCCTGTTTATTTAAGGTCCATTTTTCCTTTTTTACCCTGTCAGTTTAAGACTATTTTTTCCTTAATCATCCTTCTTCTCTGAAATATGTTTTGCATATATTTGAAATTCTTCGTCTAAGACTTCCTGTTTATTTTAAAACTTGTTTCCTCCTTTTCGCCTTTTGAAACAGTTTCCAAAGTTTTCCCTAGATTTATTATTCAATTTCTCCTGATTTCCTCTTTCCTTTCCTTAAATCTCTCCCTTTTCCTTCCAGGGTATGTGAAAGCTCTTCCTCTTAGTCTTCTCGTATCGATATCTGTCCTCTTTGACGAAAACTGTATTTTTCGTTTCGACTTGAAATTTGTCTTCTCTGCTTAACAGGTGTTTCAAATTTTTTTAATGTCCATTTGTGAAACGTTTCAAAATTTCAAAGTCCTCTTTCCCATGTTCCTTTTAGCAGTATCCATTTTGATACATCATTTTTATATGTATTCGTTTTCTGTTTTGTGTATCATCTTTCGAAATTCCAGTTTTCCGTTTATCAAGTTGTTTCCCCTTTCAATCCTCATTCACTTCAACGAGTACAGTCTCTTTGTTCCCTGTTTTCTCTCTCTCTCTCTCTCTCTCTCTCTCTCCTTGCACTGATCCTCGTCAGCGATCCTTTTGAAGTTTGGACGAAGTTTTGAATGTCTTGTCAAATTGGGCTGAAAAGTTTGTGGATTAACATTAAGATGGGGTTGGTGAGGTGGCAGGAGGGGACGAAGGGGAGGCAGACGGGGGTGGCAAAGGGGTCCCAGAGATTGAAAATGGAAGTGAGAATTGAAAACTCTGCTTTAGAGATAATGAAGTAGAAAAGAAATCTTTCCTTCCAGTAGGCTTCAGAAAACAGGCCGTGGAAAGATAAAATGGTAAACATTCCGTTGTCTTCGAATTTTTCTTTTTGTTGAGTGTTGAGGGAAATTTAGTTTAGGTCTTTATGTATGCATATGTATATGTATATGAATATGTGTATGTATATGATATATATATATATATATATTATATATATCATATATATATATAGATATAATATATATATATATAAATTTAAATACATAGTTTCCATTGCATATGTGTATATTATATATATATATATATATATATATATATATAGATTTAAATAGTTTCCATTACATATAAGTGTATATGTAATGCATATGTAGTATATATATATAGATAAATATATAGTATATATATATCTATAATATATATATATATATGTGTGTGTGTGTGTGTGTGTGTGTGTGTGTGTGTGTGTGTGTGTGTCGATTCCATTGTCGGAGCTTAAGATGCTCATACAGAAGTAGAATTAAGGAGCATGCACAAATAGGGGTTAGTTTAAAGTTCTAATTATACGTAATTAATATATTACTCAAAAGAAAATACGCGGAAAAAAAGAATAAATAATAACAATAGGATCAGTCGGACTGGGAAACCAATATCTGGAATGCCAGCACTTCAAACTTACATCAGGGAGAAAACATTAACTCCAGATAATCCATAGTGCTTTGCCAAGATTGTTGCTGTCTGTTGTGGAACACTCCTACCGTTATTATCAGACCTAAGTCTTCTTGAGGGTCTCCCTCGACATCGGTGTTGCTCACCTGGAAAATGATCCGTATAAGTAATTAGTAGTTCTTTTGAGAACTACAGTAACATTAAAAATCTTTGACGGCATATTGTTTTCAATTTTGCTTTATGTGATGCAATCTTAGTCATCCCAGGTCCCACGACACAGTTTCCTTTGTTGATCAGACGTAGGAGTTTGTGTGCGTATGAAGTAACCCATTACCCATTTCATTTGCTGCGTTACCAAATGCAAGGTTTGCGATATGAACCTTCTCGTCGAATGTGTCTGCCAAAGGAGCGGGATAGCGTCATTATTTACACGGCGTTTATCAAGCATTCGATTTCTCTTTGTGTGCTCGTTTTTTTTTTTTTCCACTCTAATCTTTAGTTATAATCCTCATCCTCGTTTCACTCGATCACATAGTGATCGGCCTCTTTGGGGGTTGATGCCTTCAGTGCATCACATGCGGCGCACTGTAGGCATTATAAAGCGTGTTTGTAGCGTCCTTTAGGCCCTAGCTGGGCCCACGTTTTAGCCTGCTACTTAGCCTCCATTCACGCTTCCCTTCTTCCATCTTGTTGCTCAGTCTCATTACTTTTTAGTTCTACTGTTGAGTTTTCTCAAAGTTTCATTATTAGCCCCGTGAACTTCATCCCATTTATTCTCTATGTATCTCCTTAGAGTGGTAGTGCCGTTAGTGCACCTCATGTGGTGCACTGTAGGCATTACTTAAGGTTCCTGCAGTGTACCTTTGGCAACTAGCTGCAACCCTCTTTCATTCCTTAACTGTACCTCCATTCATATTTTCTTTCTTCCATCTTGCTCTCTAATCTCTCCTGACAATTGTTTCATAGTGCAACTGCGATGTTTTCTTCTTGTTACACCTTTCAGATCTTTCCACTCTCAATTTCCTTTTCAGCACTGAATGACCTCATAGGTCCCAGTGCTTGACCATTGGCCAGAATCTAATATTCCATTCTCTGCATTTGCATCTTGCTGTGAAACCCATCCAACTCTTTCTTTTCACTGTCTGAAGCGCCGAATGCTGCATATTCGCCTAAATTTCACAATGAATTCTTTCGCTTAAAAGTGAGAAGGAAAGAAATGGAATCCAGGAAAACAATGAAGTAGGATATTATGGGGAGTGAGATAAGAAGTAGGAGTTGGAGAGAAAAGGAGAAAAGGACGGGAATTTCAGAAACAGTCGCAAGACAACGAGAATCAAAACAACAAATTGATTAAAGTGTTGTTTTTGTTGATATTATTACTTGAGAGTTTGACACATAAGTGTTGCACCACACCTTGCATCGATAACAGAGTAGTTCTGAAAAGTTCTGAAAAGTTCAGGTTTTGTGAAAAGTGTCACCAGCAAGACTTTTGACATAGTGCAGAGGCTCATAATTAAATTTTTTTGAGGGAAAAGCTGAAAATAAAGAGAATCAATTCCAGCCTCAGCGTAAGTCTCACACAGATGCCATCTCTAGACGTTGGTCTTTCAGAGAATTTTGCCTCAATGTGCAATGGTCACAGTGAAGGCAAAAGAACAATTTAGCAGACAAACTTAGAAGCAACATGTCAGGTCTCCAACTGGATCCCTGAGAGCCAGGCAAACATCGTGAAAGACATTTCAGAAAGGGTACTGCAAGAAACGAAGTTTGAATTTAACGCAATGATTTGAATGTCATTAATTTTCTTATTGAACTCAATGGTCAGTGAAATTTCCTGAATTTCGGTTGTTACAAATAAAACAATCTATATATGAGAGAAGCCTTGCAAATTGTGAAGAACACTGAGGTCCCCCAGGGAAATTCGTAGCATACGAAGAGAGATACATCATAAAAGCTGACAAAAATAATGCTATAATAGTAATAAATATTCTTTAATACATCAAGTCAAGAAATTGTTTAGCAGTTGCCAACGAATGAATAAGCAAAGAATATCGTAACTGATAATGTATTACTTTAAACTTAAACTTGAAAAAAGTCCCTCATTAAAACGCCCAGCAGTGATCATCCCCGAAGATCCACAAACAAGGAGCCCTCGACATATCGTCTCCAGCGCTAAAACTTCAACTAGAAATTAGCTTGTCATTCAGCCAAAATATCTGGATCGAGGCCAGGTCAGTATCTAAATATGGCCCTGATGAATAAAATCAAGCCTTTTCTCTTTGTTAGAAGGCTTTCATCAATTAGTCAATTCTAATAAAATTTTAGGTAGTGATATAATCAAGCCTTACTTTATGTTATGAAGTTATAAGAATATAAACATCAGTTTAAGAATGTATAAACTAAATGTATTGATTTCAAAAGAAATTCGTAAGATGTTCAGTTTTAAAAGAGCAATTAAGCCTGGTCCAAAGGACAAAAGAATGGCAGGCTTTTCATTTTCCATTAAGAATGTATCCAGGCCAGTTCTTACAACAAAATTTATGAAAAGCTCCCCCCATCCCTGTCGAAATATCCCCTTTCTTTTGAAAATTCATTGTTTAAACTGTTTATACATATACTTCTATCCTGGCATATGTATTATGTATAATGCAATTTTATTTTTGTTATGTATGTACCAGGCCTTTGGATAAGGGTCTATATCCTTTCTAATAATTTATTTTTTATGGGCTTTGCCTGTAAACTCTCTCTCTCTCTCTCTCTCTCTCTCTCTCTCTCTCTCTCTCTCTCTCTCTCTCTCTCTCACACAAATAAAGGCAAATTTTCGTGATGAAGTTATATATATATATATTATATATATATATATACATATATATATATATATAGATATATATATATATATATACATATATACCTATATATATTACTAATATATATATACTACTACATATTATTTATATAATCATAGTGCGCATCTTGGCAAGCAATTGCATTGTCTGGAAGCAATTTCTTATGCAACATTTATCTCTGAATATATTTGGTTCATGAGAATTCGAATTTCTGAAAGAAATATAAAAACCCATTTTCTGCACTGGTGCATCGGTAAATTGAATACTTGTTGGTACAAAAAATAACTTTACTATTTGAAATATTAGAAAAAGTATTCCCTGTTGTGAAAGTGATATTACTGATTCACTTCATCAGCATTTGAGCGGGAATAGTAATTACTGAAGATAATTAATAGGCAAACAATTACGAAATTTTCACGTCTGTTCTGTCATAAAAATGTATATTTGTCTAAGAGAGCAATTCTGCGAACACAAATTGATACATAACCCAAATGTAGTTTTCATGCTTTTCAAATTTTCTTGCTGTCCAAAGGTGTGGCCGTAACTACGATTTGTTTTTATGTGAGGCTCTTGTAAGAAGTAACAAGTCAAAGGTTGAATTTTTAATCCCTGGATTTGATGGCCATGACTATTTATCGTCGTAAAATCCCACATGAGCAAGGTATGGGTGTATACACTAAGTCTGGACAACCGATTTATCGTCAGAAAAACTTCAAGTGTAGTTGCCATGAAGTTATTTGTTTCAAGATTTTGAGTAAGTTCAACAATACTGAATATATTCTACATATGCCTGTCTCTTGGAGAGGGTCAGTATGGCCCAGTCACAGGATTTAAAAGCTTCATTCGTTAATTGTGGAGACTGCAATGTAAAACACTGAGTGGCTTAATTCAGATTCTGCAGATGAACATGGCCGGTCTGCTTTTAGTTCTGTGTATTCTCAGTTTTTATCCAGCTAATTAAGGAACCCACGCATATTTCTGGTAATGGATCAGACCTTATATTCACAGATGTTTCAGCTATTGTCAAGTCCAAGGTCTGCGAGCATATAGACATTTTCGACCATTGTGCCATGAAATGGACATATCTGTCAATCAGTATATTCCCAATTCTACCATGGAGAAATGGTCTGGCTGAAATCGAGAGCCAGTGGGATTGCATTATTGAAGCTTGTCAGTTACTTAATATTTCAGATGCTATATCAGATCCAGATCCCAAAAAGAGGTTAAATGAAATGCTAATGCTATTTGATGAAGGCATGCCCCACAAAGGTCATCAAGATTAGGACAAATGACCAGTCATAGATTGACGAAACTTGTAGACGAGCAAACAGACCAAATTCAGCACATGGAGACAAAATCGTTTGCATGAAAGTTATACCATTGTAGAAGAGTATTGCCGTGCTGTGAACAGAATTTACCACATGGCTGAGAGAAATTACCATAATTCCATAGAGAGGACACTTGAAGGAATTACTCAGCCTCATCTGTGATGAATCAGATTAGTATGTTCTGTCGTTGGGTAACGCTCTTCTCCCTTTCCATCGCTACTAACAGATGATTGAGGATTGGTTACTGGCCCTAAGGAAAAGTAAAGCTAAGAATCAGCCGAGGATGTCCCGCTCCTTGACGCTTGTCATCCTGAATTTATTCAGACTATATTTGCATTGCAGTCTAGGGATGTTAAGAAAATTCTTGACAATCTTGGGTTGAGAAGATCTTGATGGTTTCCGGTTTTTTTTAAGTGTGTCCTCCCAAGATTAATTGATTTTTGTGGTGACATAGTATATTTGTAGATGTAGACCGCATTAACTGCAGGCCAATTTCTGTTCTCCCTGTGCTCTCCAAAGTTCCTGAGAAACTTATTTTTAAGCCATTATACAAAAGAATGTTAGCTAATTGTGACATTGCATATAGGGAACAGTTAGGTACCTGCGATGCTCTTTTGTTAGGTACCTGCGATGCTCTTTTAGATTTGACACGCCATTTACAACAGAACGTAGATTAGGGTTTTGAGTGTAGAGTAATTAAAATATATTTTAGTTGTGCTTTTGATTTAGTACATCACAAGGCACTTATTTATAAATTTCTCAATCTTGAAGTGGTAGGATATAATTTAGGATTACTTCAAGATTGCAGCAGTTGTTGTTGATAGAATTTTCAGCGAACTGAGACCTATTGTGTTTGGAGCAAGGTATCATTGTTGGTCTGCTGTTATTTTTAGTGTATGCAAGTGATGCGGTTGTTGGCCTTGAAAACAAGATTGTTCAGTATGCTGATAATGCAACACTTGTGGGTGTAGTAAAGTGTCCACATATGAGAAATGAAGCTTTCTTTAGTCTCAGTTTTGACATGGAGTGGATTAGTAAATGATGTAGTCCATTGATGTAGAGAGGAGAGATTGGACAGCATACAGTAGCCAACCAGCTTGCGATTGTATGGGTCGAGCCATTGTTTACATAAGAATCATGTAAACAATGGCTCGACCCATACAATCTTATATGGGAAACCCTGTACTGTTTAAAACGTATTTTCTCGGATGTCCGTCAAGACTGTCAATTGATTTATGGATCATTTACTATATACAATATGTACTTTATGCAGAAATAATACTATTTAATTTTGCTGGTATATTTCTTCTATAGTTGAGCCATAAAGTTTTGTAGATATGGGAACTACATTATGGGTATTTTCTAAACAGTTTTTAAAAATTGGTAAATGATCTTTGCAGCATTTACCAAGGACATTGTGTTAATATGGTATCTAAAAGAAAGGCACATGAGTACTGTTAGAGAAATAACATGGCAAAATATTCATTTACTAATAATTACTATGTGCTGCAGTCTGCAGACATGCAGTAATCATACATAAAGCTATATAACATGTCACAATCACACTGACCTGTAATTCAACATATTTATTCACATTGTTCAGTCTAAGTCAGGCTAGCTTGTAAGAATAACTTAGGCTTTTATAGCTCGCCCAGACTTAAGCTGTATTCATAGTCTGTGGAGGAGGACAGATAGGAAAATCGGCATTCCTGAAGGTTATGCAAAGTTAGCCTACCTTTGCTCAGCTAAGGTTAGGCTATGGTAGGCTACCCTTGGTTATTTGATGATCAACCCTGGTAGACTGGCTAGTTGGTAAAGTTCACTTATAGGCTAGCTAGTCAGTAAAGTTTAATTTTAAAGCTATAATTTATTATAAATTTTGAAGTATAGTGTAAAACTTATAATGGTAAAATTGAAGAATAGCCTGCTACCATTAAGTGTTCTGGCAGATCAAATTCAGCCGAGTCGTCTGTATACAAGGTGGTTTGAGAACTTATTGAAGGACATGCTAAATAACAGTATATCACTTCATTAACACTTGAGACTGCAGCAGGCCCATGGCTAGTCCTCATGATAGTATGTACATTGTAGTATTAGTAGTAGGGAAAATTGTCACTTATCCATGGTTATATGGACTGATAGTAACCCTACATGTTAATTTACTAGGCTTCATGAATTGAATGTCTAATGGGCTTTGATAAAAAGCTTACTACAACATTTATTATTTTATTAGCTCAAAACGTAGGCATGTAGCTGACAGCAAGTTAACTGCGATCTAATATGTTTACCTTTAAGGTTATTTCAACACAGTTACAAAGATTTTCATGAGCGAAAAATTTCACTATCTTGTAAAATGTGCTCCCCTGTTCTTGTGTGATCCTATTTCTGTATGAAACAGTTGATGGCTCAGTACTGGGGGCCAAAAGTGGCTTTGTTGCTGCTGGTCTTTGCTGTTGCCAGTTCTGAGAATCATCGCATGACAATGGCGTCTTACGTACACGCGATCGTCACTCATCTGTCCAATTTCTCCCCTCTATCTATGGTGTAGTCGGTAGGGAATGGGGCTGGATTTCAGTAAAACGAAAACACTATTGATTAGAAGATCTTATTCTGATTTTTTCCACATACTCCCCTTCAAGTGGATGGGACTGCTAAATGTGCCTGAAGCTTTAACTATACATGGTGTAACTTTTGAATCGCATCTTCTGAGAAACATCTAATAACAGTATCAGATAATATCGCATGGAGGTTAGGTATTACATGTAAGGCCTCATATTTATAAATGTGATAAAAGTAATGCAACTTGTTTTTTAGGTCATTTCTCCTTCCTTTGGTAGAGTATTCTACTTCAGTGTGAATGTCTGCTTCTGCCAGAGATTTATGT
The DNA here is from genome assembly GCF_015104395.2 of Macrobrachium nipponense. NCBI lineage: Eukaryota > Metazoa > Arthropoda > Malacostraca > Decapoda > Palaemonidae > Macrobrachium > Macrobrachium nipponense. The sequence continues at coordinate 36,180,308 of NC_087215.1, forward strand.
CTTTTTGATACCGTGGTTCATAGTGGTTGGTTTCTGTTTCCTAATATTAGCAGTTATGACTTGGACCATCGACGGATGGTCTATTGTTTGTGAGTTTTTCATAAGTTGTATTTTAATGGAGATCTTTCACATTCAGAATGATGACCAGATTTGCTGAACAGCACCAATAGGCAGTAAAGTTCCTTATTGTCGAACTTCTCCGTTTCATGGGTTCTTTAATACTCACACTGTTGGATTGTGGAACAATCTTTCTGAAGATGCTGTGCAGCTAGAACCTCAAAAGTTCAATTAGAAATGATGTCCATTACTGCCTTAAAACAATTCTTTTTTTATTTTATATTTTACTTATATTGATATAAATGTGTTTATTAATTTGTAAATTTATTTTTCTTGATCCATTAACTTATCTCTTCTTTCTGCATTTCCTATAACTTTCTGTTACTTCTTTCAAATGAACCCCATATTCTTTGCAAGCTTCAATTTTAAGTCTGTGGCCTCTGTTGGCTTGTTCCATGAATAGGTTTAATAATAATAATAATAATAATAATAATAATAATAATAATAATAATAATAATAATAATAATAATAATAATGCAGTATTGTAAAGTTAAGAATAATTCATAACTAGCTTTTGTTCAATAAGCAAACTACGTATCATAACTCAATACAGTGTACATAAATGATAATTATCATCTAGTTAATTGAATATATCTAAGATACCACGGGAGGAGTAATAAATGCAACGTTAACATTCTAAACATTTGTTTGTTTCCGAACACTCCACAGAGAGGGACACTTTGGTCTAACAGTGAAGGATGATATCATTCCAATTCTAATATCGTGCTAATAGCAAACAGCCAGGGACATACGTTGCCTGAGTATGAAGGAAATTGCTAGAAAACAACCATATTAGATAGAGCTTAGATGAAACAAAAGGCTAAACAAATAATTGAGCCTACAACGGAGCGATACACCTTAAATGCAGATAATAAATAATTTTGGTTTCCCTATTGTTTCGTGCTCCACTGGCAGAACAGATAAAATGGGCTATCGTCTCATTTTCCAGTAAAATATATCTATCATTTCAAAGTCCATGTGAAACTGAAAATTATGGCCTCTCATTAAATTCCGATTATTATTATTATTATTTAGAAGATGGATCCTATCCATATGAAACGGACCTACAGGGGCCACTGACTTGAAATCGAAGCTTCCAAAGTATAAGTTGTTCAATTTAAAAAAATCACAGACGGTAGGAATACAGAAAGTAGAGATTAGTTATTAGAGGGAAAAGATAAAGGAACAAATTTATAAATAAATAGATGAAACTGTAAATGAATTAATAAGAGTGCAAGGAAAATGGTTTATGGTAGTAATATATTGCATCTTCTTTTGAAAACTTTTGAGGCTTTAATTGCATCAGATCTTCAGGGAGATCCCATCAACAGCAACTCACTGCTCCTACCCATAATGAAATCTAAGTAATCCTAAAAACATATCCTCCTACTCCCAAGATTTAGAAGTTTAAAAGTAAGTGCCTTGTGATTTACTAAATCGCAAGCAGCACAGACATCAATTGTAATTACTCTACACTCGAAACCCTTATCAAAGTTCGGTTACAAATGACACGTCTAATCTAAAAGTGCATCTTGGGTACCTAGTGACTTATAGTTAACAAATATTTAGATGCCACGGACCTATATAGTGACTTAGAAATAAGTTTGTCAGCAACATTGGAGAACACAGGGAGAATATAAATTGGACTGTAGTTTAGAAATTGGCCTGTAGTTACTGCAGTCTGCAGCTATGCTATGCCATTCTTTGGAATAGGCACTATATCACTGTGCTTGTGCTCGTGAGCAAAGTTACTGTTGTTGTAAAAGTCGATAGAATCTACTAATTTTTTTCAGATACACTAGAAAGTTGTCCAAAAACCAAAAGGAAGAAACCGCCAGGATTTTTTCTACCTAGTCAAGGTTATCAAAAATTTACTAACATCCCTAAAGCAAAATGCAAATTTTGTGAGAACAGGTTCAGGATGACAAGTATCAGTGATTGGGAGGGACATCCCCAGCTGATTGCTTAGCTGCAAAGGCTCAATGAAACAGTTCATCCTTTTCTTTAGGTGTTGTTCGTGAATGTTTAGTAACAAAAGTAAAAAAAATTTGGCAGAGCCTTCGAATAATAAAGAATAAATGGTATTACACGTTACGTCTACAATAAAAAAAATTCAAGGTGGTTACTCTGAATCCAGGGAGTTTGCACTTTGAAAATAAAATTTCATAAGTAACAACTGAGATGGGCAGAGCCCTACATATCTAAGTTATGAAAAAATCTTTACCTTAAAAGGAAATTAAAAGAAATAAAAGCATGCTTGCGCACAGCTGCACTTAGTGAACTCATTCGTATATTAGAATTCAGTCAGCATATGCTGCACAACTTCGAATTAGTAAGATACACTATATAACCAGCCATTCAGGGTTTTCTTTTGGAAATGAAGCGCGCACAACAAATTTGTCAGAACCACATAATTATAGCTCATACGCGACTTAAGGCTAGAGGGAAGACGACAGAGATAGTGTACTTCTAACCAAACTCATTAACCTGTTGGCGCCTCAGTGGTGTGGTCAGTATGGTGTTGGCCTGCCACCTCGGTGGCCTCGAGTTCGATCCTTGGGCATTCCATTGAGGAGTTAGAGATGTGTATTTCTGGTGATAGAAGTTCACTCTCGACGTGGTTCGGAAGTCATTTAAAGCTGTTTGTCCCGTTGCTGAATAACCACTGGTTCCATGCAACCTACAAACACCATACAAACAAAACAAACTAACCTGTTGTGGACTCAACATTAACCACCATAGTTAACACTTCATTAACAGCTGCATAAGCTCGAATGGGAAGTTACCTGAGCTCTTCATTCCATTCGAAAGTGACAACAATAGGTATGGTGGATCAGAGCAGTATCTGATGCATGATTTAAACTATCAATAATTGCTCAAATCATAAACACTGGGATGTTTGCTCAGTCACGCCACCATCTCAGCCTCATAGATAAAATTATGCTTATGATTTCCTTATTTTTCATTTGGCCTCTTTGCAATCTTAAATGTTATATGTTGCTCGTCCGTTTCCCCTTCACTTGACTCCTTTATTTCATTAGGAACTGAATATTATGTGTAACAAATAAGTAATTACACTATGGAACTCTTAAATTTGGATCATCCTCTATGACTGGCCTGTTTCTTTTGCTTCGTCCTTGATGTTTCCAAGATGGCTTGTATCTTTCCTCGGTCAGAAAATCAGATTCTCCTTTCCTGGGTTATAATGAGAATGATCCTTAAAGCTCTGCAAATACAATGACTGTAGCTCTACTCTCTTTTTGAGGTGATCCACTATCTCCAAAGAAAGTAATGAACTGTAACTAGTCTCAAGAAAAACAGTTTGTCCACAGATACATCTAAAATATTTGTCATCCCCACATGTCCTTTGCCATGGTTGCAGAAGCATTGCCCCAACTCAAGCAACGTATCCGCCTTTCCCCTTGATTGTTGGTAAGACCCATTGTTTGCCAGATGGCTCACACATCTCTTCAGGCAATTAACAATTTAGTGTGATTCATTGTGGATGTGGATAGTTGCTCAGAATCAGTGAGACGAAAATGAGTTAATTTCAATGCTTTCAAGATCTTTGCCTAGTTGTTGCTTTTCTCACACTCCTTCCTTCACAGTAATGTTTTAGGATTTGGGAATTAAACCCTCTTGATCCATCAGTATTTTTGGCTTAGGAGTAAATAGTAACCTGTCTTGGAGTAAGGGTATTATGAGCCAGGCTGAGTTCATGTTGAAAAGAAGTGGGATATGTTCTTTAGGTCTTTTGGAGTCCCTCTGGAAATCAGTGTTCTTACAGCTGATAAATGATCCAGGCCTTATTTCCTTTTTACAGTTACTTCAAATCTGTCATAAGATTGGCCACCCTAAATGTGTTCTAAAAGGTTTACCTTGGTCATAGCATTTGAAAACTTTGTAACTATGCCACCAATTCTTTTTTTTTTACTCTCTCTTACGTGTCAAATTTCAATCCTTAGGACAGTATGTAGAAGCAGGCACCTCAAAAATCGGCTGGTTCAATAATTTTTCAAGTACATTCCATTCCAGGAGTTAATTTCTCTACCTTCATTTGTATTTCCTGAATCATTTAATCTGCGTCTTTTTAAGATATGAACCAGTCATCAGCTTGGAAGAGTAGTCAGTCCATTAACACATATTGTTCTTACAGGACCAAGCTGGTTGTGCTGCCATATCCCATCTAAGATTCTTCACTGCTAAAAAGGTAAGTAATATAGTAGAATAATATTTTTTTGCAGTTACAAAGACTGCTCTGTAATGATAGAATGCTATCTACTCAAGACTTGTCATACCATGTGGTGGAAAACGAGCTCAGATAGGTTGCTCGCTCACTCTTCTATGCATAAAGAGAGAGAGACCAGAAAGGGATTTGGAAAAGGCTAGACTTCTCACCTGCAAAGTATTGGGTCCTTTAAGCCACGGGATTATTTCAACACTTTTAGATGGCAGTCTCTGCACAGCTTGGTGCATCCCATTCTTCTTGTGAACTTAATCATGTAAAATCACTTTAAGTATTTTTTAACTACCAAAACAGACCTTAATAATCATTATGCAGTCATGGATACGTTAATATTTTAAATGATGGCTGAATAATTATTCACTTCTGTAGGAAATTTATATAACTTAGAACTCAGAGAAAAGGAGTCGTTATCTTGTTAAAAGCCCCATATTTCACACTGAGAATTTCGTGCATTCTTTATATCCTTTTCATTAATGTGCATTCCCAGTAATCAAAATGTTTTGTGAGAATAAGCAGATGTGGCATTATTTGAGTATAGGAAGCATCACTACCGTGATATATATACGATATATATATATCTATATATATATATATATAATATACGATATATATATAATGTGTGTGTAATATGTATGTATATAATGCACACACACATATATATGTAGTATATATATATTTTGCATGTACATATATATTTACCGAGGTTCTATCCTCGGTACAGTCTCAAAAGAAAATAAAGATATGTTGGTAGCAGTGACCTTATAGCAGCAAGGAACTGAGGTGACATTCTCTCTCTCTCTCTCTCTCTCTCTCTCTCTCTCTCTCTCTCTCTCTCTCTCTCTCTCACACACACACACACACACAATTACCAAAGATAACTAAATCAAACTTGTGAACTACAAAAATACATTTATGAAAGAACAAAAGGATTAACTGAATAAATCAAATTGTCCAAGGGACAAAGGTTTAACTGAATAAGTCAGAATTCAAAATCCAAATAACTCACCCTGGGATCGAACTAAACCTGTCCACCCCTTTCTCTACAATAACTAACATTAGTTTAGTCATCAAGGTGATTGCGTCAACATTTTCAGAGCTAACGCGGAATCTACCCTTTTAAGAGCTCTGTTACCACGGAGAGTCAAAATAATGACATCCACGTTTCCAAAGAATGTCATACTCATCACATCCTCTTAACAACCATCAGTCATAAATAATATATATATATATATATATATATATATATATATATATAGATAGATAGATAGATAGATAGATAGATAGTGATAGATAGATAGATAGAGATATATATTATATATATATATATATGTGTGTGTGTGTGTGTGTGTATATATATAATATATATCACGGTATCGATACTGTCTCTTCTCAAGCAATGCTATATGTGCTTATTCTTACAAAACTTTTTGATGCTGAGAATGCATATCATACAAATACGCAAATAACCAATGTAAAGAAATTCAATAATTAATGTGAAAATTTACGCTTTAAACGAGATCACAACGAATTGTCTGTTGGTAATTATTGATATAAATATGTGTATGTGTGTAATATATATATATATATATATATATATATATATATATATATATAATATATATATATATATATATATATATATTATTTACATTATTTACATATATATAATTGTGGGTGTGACCGTATATTAATGAAACGACGTGTAGATAATTCAATTATAATGACGTCAATACCAACTTAAATAAACTGTTTAATATTCATAACATGACAGATGAAAAGTAAGTTGTAAAATAATGCAACATGAAGTTTGAGTTTGATTTTGCATCTGTAAGATGTGTATATATGTACCATTCACCCATTGCTATAGCTTAAGCAGGGCCAACTATCCTTTAAGGATGACTGAATGTAAGAATGGGGGAATAGAGGTTTTAAAAGATTGAGAAATGTAGCGATAAGACATTACGGTAGAATGATTATCTTTGGTGAAACGGCGGCTCATGTGTTTTGTTGGGGTTTGATCACGTGTAGAGAACAGAAGACTATTTCCGATGTTTGTGAGCGAAGGTGGAGACTGAGGAAGTGCCGGCTTGAGGATTGCGCGACATCCTCAGGGAACAGCCTCCCTTCAGAGGATGTCCCGCAACTGGAACTTCGGAAGTCCAAGCGAAGATGCAATGCATGACTACCTTAATAATTTCCCGGTATTTTATTAATTTATTTAATTTATTATCTATTTTTTTATTATTTTGTTAATTTATATGTTTTCCTATTAACTGATTTCATTTTTCTCTATTTCCATTAACCTTCTGTTACATCTTTCGGATGATCACCATATTCTTTGGAAGCATGAATTTTAAGTTAGTGGCCCCTGTAGACTTGTTCTATTTGAATAGAGTTCATCTTCTGAATAATAATAATAATAATAATAAAATTGTGTGTTGGAGTCAATGGAATAAAAGGTCCTTAATATCCAGCAAAAAAAGGTAGGTATATTACTTAGACCGTGGTGCAGTGTAAGTAGTGAGAGAAGGAACAGGGTCGATGAGATGCCGATGAGTCTTCTGTGTAGGAATATGTACCGGCTGATGCAATGAAAACTTGTTGCATAAAAATTTTATACTTGTCGCAGATATTTGGATAAACTAGCCTTTAACAGTTTACTCTCTCTCTCTCTCTCTCTCTCTCTCTCTCTCTCTCTCTCTCTCTCTCTGCGGTTATTTTTTTTTAGGGAGAAATGGTCTGAGGGTATTTAGGCATTAATATTTACAACTGCTTACCTTTGATCCTTTGACAAAATTGCACCTTCGACTAAAGATCTAGCGGGATAATGACATTTTACCTACTTCTTTGGGACTGCATCAGGAGAATTGAAATCTAATTTAGAGGCTTTCATCTTTTTTGCGCCACTGTCATCCTAATAAGTTAAGCAAACTGAACCCGCAGCTGCCTGTCATTGCGGAGATAATACCAGTGACATTGTGAGCTGTGATGTGTCATCCTGGAAGAGAAGGGAGTTTGGGACTTAATCTGAGACTTACTTTTGGGACATACTTGTTTCCAGGAAGGAACGTTTTTTGTGAAAAACAAATAAAAAGAATTGAAATGTCATCATAGGTTTAGAAAGAAAACGTTGACATTCAGATTCTTTGAGGTCAACAGTTAAATTTTCACTCATATATTCCAATAACATAGAACACATTTGATCCGCAGAACGTAACTGGTGCTTTTTGGTATTTGTTGCGAATGAGATGCGTCTCTTAACTATAAATGCAAAGCAGTTTCTTTTCCTCTTCTAGCCATCTTTTCTTTTTATCTGTCTTGTTCCTCTGCAATCCGGCTACACATTCATTTTAACACACTGGATTCTTCATTAACAGTGTAAACTCATAAGAGGACGTATAGTCTTAAAATTACCAATTCATTCTTTGTGACAAAACGCAACTGATGTCGGCCAAACCACGTTGAAAAATTTGCTGCTCGTCATCAACTTAAATCATGAAAATAAACTAAAGCCATTGTGGCTAAAAATGTAGCTGCGAAAGTTTGCTTTGGAGTGAGTTTATGAAAACCATTTTTTAACAGTAATTTTTCCACTATATTACTACTATTATTCAGAATCCTATTCATACGGAACGAGACCACAGGGGCCATTAACTTGAAATTGAAGCTTCCAAAGAATACAGTGTTCAGTTAAAACAAGTAATGGAAGGTAATGGGAAATTTAGAAAGAAGAGGTCAATTAGAAAAGAAAATAATAAATACAAAATTAGTGGATAAATAGATAAAAATGTATGCATGTTATAAATTAAAAGTTTAATTGTTTTAGGGTCGTAATGCATTGCATCTTCGCGTGAACTTCTGAAGTTCCAATTGCACGGCATCCTCAGGGAGACTTCCACAGTCCAACGGTGTGAGGAAAAAAGGACCTCTGGAACTGGGAAGTTCGACAGCGAGGCACATTTACTGCATATTGGTGCTGCTGTTTATGAATCTCGTCGCTCTCGGCTGGAAAATGGGATCAGGGATCAATTATTGTGAATGTGGAAGATCTCTTGTTAAGATACAACTTATGAAAAAGTGACAAACAAGAGACGGAAGGTCTAAGCCATAAGCATAACTGCTAATGCTAGGGAACAGAAACCTACCATCACGAACCATTCCTCCTAAAAGAGATAAATCTCTTGAAGAGGCAGACGTTCACACTGGAGAACAGTACTATTCTAGTAACGGAAGGACAAATGACCTAAAACAGGTTGTATTGATTTTATCACTGTTATAACTATATTGAGCTTTGCGTACAATACCTAAATCTAGTGCGGTATTCGCTGAAACTTCCATTAGATGTTTATCAGAGTAAGATGTGGCTCAAAAGTTACGCCGATTACAATTATAACTTCAGACTCATTTTGCAGAGTTCCATCCACTTGATCAGAAGGATAGGCTGGGAAATAAGTACAAAATCCACTAACCAATAAAGTTCTCTTTTTACAAAAGTTCAACCTCATACCCCACCGATTACACCATCCATTAATCCCCTCCATGTCACTATTGAGACTAAGAGCAGCTTCATTGCTCATAAGTGGAGACTTTACTACACTCACAATGTTGCATCATCGGCATACTGAACAGTCTTGTTTTCCAGGCTAGCAACCATGTCACTTGTATACATTATTATAAATAACAGTAGACCAAGAACACTACCCTGTGGAACTCCAGATGCAATAGGTCGTGGTTGGTCAAAGATCCTATCAACAGTAACTTGCTCTCTATAAGGTAAACTTGAAGTAATCCTAAAGATATCCATCCACCGTCTTTTTCCGCAAAGAAACTTTGATTTTTGATTAAGCCACAGTTGCTGTTCAGCTTCGGGAAAAATGTATGTACTATGTATGTGTGTGTATCTGTGTGTGTTTGTGTGTGTATGTATATTCCAACAACTCTGAAATGTTATACATTTATGACCTTCTGTCTAGAAATCAGCACTGTGGGGGCAAGACATCATTAGCACAAAAGGGCACCAAAGGGGGTTGGGGATTGGAAGGGCTTCCTTGAAATGCGCCTGGTTCTGCCCATAGACTTAGTAACTATATAAACTATAGGAATTTATCATACCTAATTTCGGTATAAATATGACTTACTATCTGGAAAAGAATACTGTTGGTGTAAGACATCAGTGGCACCAAAGGGGGTGGAGGTTGGGAGGCAGAGGAAGTGAGTGAGAGAGTGAAGGGGGTGTTAGGGAGAAGAGGGGAAGGGGAGGGTTAGGAAGGGTTGAGAGAGATAGAGTTCGAGAGAGAGAGGAGGAGAGAGAGAGAGAGAGAGAGAGAGAGAGAGAGAGAGAGGGGGGGAGCAGGTGTTAGGGAGAAAGAGGGACAAAGTGATGGAGAGAGAGAGAGAAAAAAATATTTATCATTTGTCATTCAGAGTTATCCCGGGCAGTGCCGGGTTGGTCAGCTAGTCATGATTATAACTGGCAAATGCAGATTTGTGGTTCTAGAAAAAGACTCTAGTCTCTGCTTAAACTTTATACAATAATTCAAATAGGACTTCGAAAGGAAGTTCTATTGCTAAAACACCTATCTGGCGAGAGTAGCTCCCATTTTTGTCGCAAAATAGGGCTCCTTAGTAATTAAGATCTAGAACATTATTTTAAGAATTGTTTCCAGTATTTTTTTGCATTACAGCATCTAATGTAGATATGTTGTCTTGAAACGCTGATTATACTTTCTGTTACAGAAAATTTCGGTAGTGTGCTCTCCATGACTATCAGTGCAATGTTTTCATTTTCATATCATATTGACTATTATCGTCATCTGTTGAATTTTATTTTTGATCGTTCACTCAAGTAATGAACTAAATAAGGTTCTCATTGCCATAAGAATTCTTGGACTCTTGTCCACGAGACTTGAAAATTCGAAGACCAACCGTTCTTGGTTGTCAAATGACGTGGTGTTGGAATACTGTTACCCTGGATATCTTTTCGAGGATATAGTTATCAGTGATATATATATATAGATATATATATATATATATATATATGTATATGTATATGTATATGTATATGTATATGTATATAATATACACATAAGAAGCAATTACTTTCGTGGCATCAGTGACTGTCTTGCAGGAATCTGTTTATTGTTGGAGTTTTGTCCAATTTCCATGCGTGAATTTGGCGAAAGATACACAGGCTTCTCCATTTTCGTTTATTTGTTTGTCACGACACCTTTGTCGCTAATCTGTGGCCTTTTTAAGCGACTAATGAAATACAATCTGGACTTAGAGACTATGTGTTTCACCATGAATAGGGAATGAGCGAATGTGAGTTTGAGACGAGAGTATTGATGGTTCGAGGGGTTAAAAGCTGAAGTAATTAGGGTCGGAGATTTAGATACAAAGTTCACATATGGTAAACACTGTAAAACTGGATTCAAAATCCAATACAATCTGTAGGTTATTTACTTTGTGTATATGATTTTGGTAAAATCTCACATGTCTGTCTGAGAATAAAGTACAAAAAACTAAATAAAAAATAAAATTTTCAATCTATTTCTTTCTGTACTTTACTTTCAGACAGACGTGTAAAGACTTTATTGAATTTTAAACGTAAATTTAAATAAATTCTATGCTCACTATTTTTTTTCGAATATCTATTTAGATACATATTTGCAGTTTTACACTGTTTTGCAAATACGTACTTTTTACCTAACGTTTGTACCCTCAAGGGTTCTTTAGTCCCTCAACCAATCACTACTCGGGTCTCAAAGTCACTTACGCAATTTCCCTCCTCACAATGGAATAAATAGGTTGTAATTTCCAGATTGTGCCTCATTAGTCGCTTGGAAATGCCGCAGAATAACGACAAAGTTGTCATGATAATAAAATCAATTAATGGAAGAGAGAAGCCGTCGCATTTTTCACCGAAAAAGAATCATGAGCACCCGGAAAAACTCCGACGATAGGGAGATTCCTGCAAGAGATCATTGATGCCACCAAACATTGCTTTTAAAGGAAACTGTTTAAGAGAGAGACTACCGTTTAAATTTTCATAAAAACTCATTGCATCGTTTAGGGAAAGGCAGAATTTTGCATATACTGGATTTTTTATTATTGTTTTTTAGTATGAGGTAAGATGATTTCGAAATCATCGGTTAGCACTGGCAGAAAATTTTGCGTAATTTTACATTGCAATGTGTAACAAATAGTTAGGTACTCAAAATCATTGAACGACGATTTTTTAGATTTATTATCATGAGTGAAAATGATGTCATTGATACGAATCTTGGGAAATTAACTTGTCCGTTTGCTTGATTTTATTGTGTATACTCCATAAGGATTTGGAAGATTTCTATAGATGTGCGCGTGAGTTGCATGTTCTGGAAGTCGTCTTCCAAAAGTTCCCTGGCTTTGGCAGGGCCTTCCTTCCCTTTCGTCCGCTGATGGCCTGAGAAAAATAGTTGTATTACCCTTTCTTCCTCCCTCCTATGCAAACCGCCCAACCGACACTCGCAGAAATGAAGGTGCGTAGACTTTTACAAGTCGATTTTAATTTTGTGATTGTATAATGTATCTCATCCATATTCTGTTTGTATTTTTTTTACCTCTTGAATTATGTGAATCGACTTTTTTTTCCATTTTACCCCCAATCGTGTGCCTGCATCATCACTCTCGTCGTTGTTTTTGCATAAAAGATTGGACGCTTGTTTTCACAATGGCCCTTGTCTGCCAGTCAGCTCTGGTAATCTAAACACCGATCCGTATGGCTGATGGGAAAAAACTCTTGTTTGCAATCCTCTCTCTCTCTCTCTCTCTCTCTCTCTCTCTCTCTCTCTCTCTCTCTCTCTCTCTCTCTCTCTCTCTCTCTCTCTCTCTCTCTCTCTCTCTCGTCATTTTTATTTTTCCATAAACACTCATTTGTTTGGTTAAGAAGTCTGAGAACTGGGCACATGTTTGCGCGCGCATGCCACATAATTGCGTTATCTCCGCGACTCGCAATGTTTTGCATGGTTGTACAGACTTACTTACCTGTGTGCGCGCGCTTCCCTCTGTGTGTGTGCGCGCATGTGCGTCTCACTTGAACGGCTGCCAGCAAATCTCAGCGGCTTATGTGTGATTCTGTAATTGAATGATAGTTCTTTCAGTTCCCTTTTATTTGTGGGTGTCGGTGAGGGGAGTTTCGTCCTGGCACACAGACACACAATCCTTAAAATGCATGACTCGCAGGATTCACATCTTGACGTCCTTTGGGCGGAATCCTTAAGTGGAAAGATTTTGAGAATGCTACACAGATTTGATGATGATGATGATGATGATTTTCCTCTGCCTTCCCTCCCTCCACACCCCTCCGACCTCTCTCTCTCTCTCTCTCTCTCTCTCTCTCTCTCTCTCTCTCTCTCTCTCTCTCTCTCTCTCTCTATCCGCTTCGTCCTCTCCTCGAGCCATTTTAGTTGCCTCTCTTGGTTTCCAATATTCTGCCCACGAAGTAAAGTTGACTGGTGTGACTTGGACAATATTACTTAGGATAACAGTTAGCGTAGACGCAAGATGACTCGATTGTCGAACTCATCAAGTTATGTCTGTCGTTCTGTCCTACTAACTATTGGGGAAAGCCGTACGGTTTTTGTTACATGATTCCCCTTGTATTCCGTGATTAAGAAAATTTTTATTGTTCATTAATGGCTTGGACATCCGAATAGGATATATCTCCTCTCATTCATCTGATGTTTGCCAGATTTTGATGCTAGGTAACCAAGTCACTAACCTCTAAGTTATTTATGTATCATATCATACAGATTTTTAAAGACATTAAACTATTTTTAGTATATTTTACGCCATTCATTAAACTTCATATTTTTATTTTATTTATTGGTCACATCCAATTTTATTAATCATTTCTTTCACTAAGTCATTCACTCATTTAACATAATTCAATTTATTTAACCTTCATGACGGCGCTGAATGGCCTTCTTGGCCCCAGTACCTGGGCTTTAGACCTAAATATCATACTTCCATCCACCAACCTGCTAAGTGACAATGGTTTGGTCATTCTGCAGACTTTACAGGGAGGCCAACGACTAGAAAAAGTGGAGCCCTTCGGATTGTCTGTAGACTATCGTCCCGCCCCGCCTGCGCGTTACGCACAGTCCTAAACTTTGGACAACTTCATTCTGGGTAAGAGAGGCTACGCGGTCTTGGGAATACACAGAAATAAATCGTAAATATTTGAATATTACGTTTCATGGGCTAGAATTTCTTAGACCCCTCTCGTTTTTCATCCTTTTCATTTTTCATTCTTTAAGCCCGGTTCAGGCCATATAGGCAAGGAAGTTGCACGTGACATCCGGTTTTGCAAAAACAGAAATAGATATTGCTGAAAATCTTAATTTTTTTGCCTATAATTTGTTAATCTTCATATGAAAAATAGCAGGTATTTCAAATACATCCACTCTCATGTCATATTGATATTGTATGGGTTATTTTGTTTGTAAGTAATTTTTGTTTATTTACAAGTGTTAGTCATTTCCATAACAAGCATGTAGAATGGAAATCTCTCTTAATACGTGTATTGTTTACGCGTCTACCACAAAATGAATAAAAGGTAGAAAATATTTAATTAATATTCTTTTATGTTGGCAAGAAAGTAGCAGAGCACATTATTTATTAAAATTAGTAGTTAAATACAGAACGTGCATCAGTCTATTTGGAGGAAACCAGTATACTTATAAATGAAAAGGAACATATTGCCTACCATAAATACCCACACTCATGCATACAGATATATAATGGATATATATATATATAACATCCTATAGTATATATATAATATATATAATATATATATATATATATATATATATATATATATCATTATATAATTCTGTATTGTATATCTGTAATATCTATGCATGAGTGTGTGTATATTTATGGTAGGCAATATGTTTCCTTTTCATATGTGCTCTGATACTTTCTTGCCAACATAAAAGAATATTAATTGAATATTTTCTACCTTTTATTCATTTTGTGGTAGACGCGGAAACAATACACACGTATTAAGAGAGATTTCCGTTCTGCATGCTTGTTATAGAAATGACTAACACTTGTAAGTATACAAAAATGACTTACAAACTAAATTCACCCACCCACAATATCAATATGACATATAAATATAATATATATATATATATATATATATATATATATATATATATATATATATATATATATATATATATATATATACACACACACACACACACACACACACACACACATATATATATTATATATATATATAGATATATATATATTATATATATATGACTGGTAAAATGTTCTGTAACAACAGAATTCCATCTAATAAAAGGAGCCCATAAAAACACCAAAATGTAGAGAGAAAAGTACTATATTTCAGAGACTGCTGTCTCTCTCTTCAGGTATATTGAATGAGAAAAGTTTACAGAAAAGGTGGTATTTATACCAAGAGATTCGTCCACAAGTAAGCCAATTTAGGTCGCCCCCGCTGATAATCTTCCTTTAATCTTCTTAAGCGTTGGTTGAATGAACACTGCGTCGACGATATCTGATATCCAAGCCCCTTTTGAGATAGTTCATATTACCTGCTTCTCTTTTATTAAGTCGGCCGATTCCATCATTTGACTCTTGTACCGGCAGTTGCTGCTATAAATTACAGTGATATATTCCAGTTTATTCTATGGTTATGTTCATTTATATGTTGAAAATAGCGAGTTCTGTTGTCCATACCTAACTGACCGTTTGTGTTGTATTAATCTCTGGGGAAGTGATTTACCTGTAAATCCAATGTAAGATTGGTCACAGTCCTGGCATGGGATCTCATATACCCCAGGTAGTCTTTGGGAGATGTCTTTTGTTGGACGTTAATCAGGGATTTGGCTAAGGTATTTGGTAGGTAAATGCAAAAGGGTTGGATTTCCCAAGGGTGTGAGTTTACTCTCTTAATCGTCTCCAGGTTGGGAATTTTTATTTTATTGTTGGGTGTGTCTCTGGTCTTGTCTTTAGGGGGTCGGTAGAAAATTATGTTTTGCTTTTTGAATTGCTTTCTCAATTATATGGTTAGGATACTTTAAAGATGAAAGTTGCTTGCGAATTTGTTCAAATTCTTTTTCCAGGAAATCTGGGGAACAAATTCGTAAGGCTCTTAAGAATAGGTTGCTAGCTACACCTATCTTGATAGTAATGTCATGATAGCTAAAGTAGTGAATATATGAAAGTGAGAACGTTGGTTTTCTGTATATGGTAAATTTGTATTCTGTCGCGTCTCTGATTATTAAAACATCAAGAAAAGGAATTTTGTTGTCTGTTTCCCATTCAACTTTAAATTTGATGCTGGGCACTAATGCGTTTAATTTTGAGAGGAATTCATTAAAATTACCCCACTTATTATCCCAAAATGTTAGTATGTCATCCACGTATCTCATCCACAGCATGTTTTTGGGTTTTATTGCATTTATTACGTAGTTTCAAAGTATTCCATGTACAGATTGTCTAAAATAGGACTTAAAGGACTACCCATACTACACCCGAATTTTTGCTTGTAGAATGATTCCCCGAATGAAAATACGTTATTAGATGCACATAATTCAACTAACTTTATGTATTTTGTCAAGCGCCAAAGGAAATGATCTGAATAGGGGGATAATTTTTCCCTTAAAAACTGAAGAACCGTCCTGTACTGGTACTTTTGTGAATAGGGAGTCTACGTCAAGGCTTAAAAGTTTTATGTTGTGAAGTGGTATATGTGCTTCTCTGAATTTGTGACAAAAGTCTTCCGAATGTTTGATGTGACTGGGAGAAAAAGTGCCTAAAAAAGAGAAAGGAGGCCAGCTAACCATTTAGAAATTTTGTAATTGAAAGCTACGGCGCATGAAACGATGGGTCTGAATGGAAGATTGTCTTTGTGAGTTTTGGGAAGACCATAAAAGTAGGGTAATTTAGGATTGATTACTTTAAATTTCTCTAATAGTTCAATACTCTTTTTGTCTTGGCCAATTAATCTTACTTTCCGAAAAAATTCTGTGGGAACGTTCTGGAGTGGATTTTTCGTCAGTTTTTCGTAAGTATTTGTGTCGCTAAGGAGCTGGTTGATTTTGTCGAGGTAGAAGTCTTTGTCCATTATTACAAATTTTGCCGTCTTTGTCGGATCTACTTATTATAACATCTAACTTTTTTAGCGAGTGGATGGCTATCATGAATCTGCGGGGAACAGGATATTTCTTATGGAGGTCAGTTTTAAAGCATTTAGTAACACTCCTTTTAAACATATCTCTTCACGGCTGTAGTTTTTTGTCAGATATGAATTTATCAAAAGCCACTATGAAGTCTAGGTTGTTTTTTGCGGTCTGGCATAAGGGCAAAGGATAAGCCTAAATTTAAAACTAAATGTTGATTTACAGTAAGGGGGGTGTGGTTGGATAAGTTTAAAACTTTGTCTTGTTGTTCAAGATTATTTTCCATGCGCTATTATCTATTAGGTTATTAACTTGCGTAAAAGTCTGTTGGAATGAGTCACGCTATTATAGGCAGCAATGTCGGAACAGAATGAAATCAGATACCTGTATATGTGGTCCGTAGTGAGGAGGTGAAGATTAGATTGAGTTCCATATATCACTCTGCGTAGACACGAAGATGTCGGTTTCTCGTACTGGTGATTCTTTCTTCCAGGAAAACAACTTGTGTCATAGAGGGAAGGGGTTTGATTGCAGAGTCCATCTCCCAAATACCTTAGCCAAATCCCTGATTAACGTCCAACAAAAGACATCTCCCCAAAGACTCTGGGGTATATGAGATCCCATGCCAGGACTGTGACCAATCTTACATCGGATTTACAGGTAAATCACTTCCCCAGAGATTAAATACAACACAAACGGTCAGTTTAGGTATGGACAACAGAACTCGGCTATTTTCAACCATATAATGAACATAACCATAGAATAAACTGGAATATGTCACGTGTAATTTATAGCAGCAACTGCCGGTACAAGAGTCAAATGATGGAATTGGCCTTAATAAAGAGAAGCAGGTAATGAACATCTCAAAAGGGGCTTGGATATCAGATATCGTCGACGCAGTGTTCATTCAAACCAACGCTTAAGAAGATTAAAGGAAGATTATCAGCGGGGTGACCTAAATTGGCTTACTTGTGGACGAATCTCTTGGTATAAATACCACTTTTCTGTAAACTTTTCTCATTCATATACCTGAAGAGAGAGACAGCATCTCTGAAATATAGTACTTTTCTCTCTACATTTTGGTGGTGTTTTTATGGGCTCCTTTTATTAGATTATATATATATATATATATATATATTTCTATATATATATATATATATATATATATATATTATATATATATATATATATATACACGCATGATAATGAGTTTAATGATTAAAAGAAAAGTGCTCCCGATTTTACCTGCATGCAAACTATCCCAGTTCCCAAGGTGGCAAGCTTGACCGAGAGCCGACTCGGTCGAATGTTGTTGATCTATTTTTCTGTAGTTACATCTGCAACTGATAATGTCCCACGTGGGGGGGCGGGTGGGTAGTGCCGTCAGTGGACCTTATGCGGTACACTGTAGGCATTACTTAAGGTCCTTTGCAGCGTGCCTTTAGGCCCTAACTGCAACCCCTTTCGTTCCTTTTACGATACCTCCTTTCATATTCTCTTCCTTCATATTACTTTCCACCCTCTCCTATTACTTGATTCATAGTGCAAATGCGAGGATTTCCTTTCCTCCTTTTACACCCTTCAATCCCTTTATACTGTCAATTTACATTTCAGCGCTGAATAACCTCATAGGTCCCAGTGCTTGCCTTTGGCCTAAATTCTATATTCAACTCAACTCATCTGATAATGTCACCGATGCTTCCGTCTACTACACCCGGAAACTGAAGATGTGACAAAAGCAAGACTAATCGACTGAATCACTGGGAAAACTCACAACAGTTCAGATAAAATTAGTACCCAACCCTTTATATATATATATATATATATATATATATATATATATATATATATATATATATACAATGGGACGACAATTATCTCGTTATTCATTTTGGTACCGATAGGTCAGAGCGGCAGACAGCTGGCAATTGGCAATACTTTCTCTCTCTCTCTCTCTCTCTCTCTCTCTCTCTCTCTCTCTCTCTACTGGCAACAGCTCTTTTTCTCTCTCTCTCTCTGTTATCTAGGTCATCAAATCAGAGTTGTGAATTACAAAAATATGCATTTATTTAAAAGCAAAGTATTAACTGAATAACTCAGATTCTTAACAGAATGATTAAATAACACCATTTCTCCAATGAATAAACCCACTCTTCTCCAATTATAGTTCCCCTCTTCCAAAATAGTTCCCTCTACTAGAATCGCCTGTTAGAAGACGAACAACTTTGATAAGCCCAAGAAAATAATAAAAAGATCACATAAACAGGTTATCTCTGAAATAAATATTCAAATACAATGTAGCCACCCTTTGGCCAGAATAGATATAAATACACTCACCCATTTCAGCCAGTTTCACTTCCACTAAACAAAAGTACTTTGGCAGAGCCATTCTGGCTCTGCCTTCTCTCCCCGTAACAGTCTCGCCATGATAAGTCTACATTTCCTTAATATGTAGGAAAGAGGCTCACACATACACACAAACTCACACCCACTGTTCACGCCCAGAAACCACTTATAACCAGTTTCAAAGGAACCTTTGACAAACGCCCATAAGGACAGGACGAAGGCACTGATTTTCCTAGGTAAGGATTTTAATATCACACCACCAAAAGACCTATCAGCATTTTCTAAGCTGAGATGTTCTCTGTCTCCATGGGAAGCTAAAAACGATGATTCCCAATCATATCATATTATATCATTTAAAATATCTCATAGCAAATCCCCCTCTTTATGTTACAGATAGCTCGGCCACCTCCAGGCTAGCACCAGCCTAGCCACAGGTCACATAAAACAGCTCATATATATAAAAAAAAACACATTGGCCGGCTTATAAACACTATGATAACTGCACGTCTCTGGCAGTGCAATGTCTATAATATTATCTCGAAAAGCCCATACCAGGGCTATAATAACAATTGGGTGTAGAAACTTTTTTTCCTTCTTGAATTTTCGAATCTCCCTTTTGTCTGCAACTGCAACTGCACAGACTCGCGAAACACGCTGTAGCAAGGCGAAACGTCTCCCATTGGAAGACAACTAATGCCTCCCGTAGTCCAAAAGCGCTGTAGAACCCCGTAGACTCGTAGAAACTCTTGTATGTGGGCAAACAACAGTAACATCTCTGCAGCGTCTGGTGGGCGTCTTGCTAGCGTTGAGGAACGATGTTTATGGTGTTTCAGTGTGTCAGTCACGTCATCGGTCAATTAAAGAAGAATTAACCCCAGACATACTTCTGTCAAATAATGACCTCAAAAAAATTCAGAAATACTAACTGAACGTCTTCCCATTAACCCCATTTAATATGACCTTTGAACTAATTTCTAACTTCAACTCGTGAAAGAACTCCATAGGATCGCCAAATCATAAGTCACTATCATAACCCCGTAAAGAAAATATCAAATTCTCCAACTTAATTCTCCAAATTCACACACTAGCACACATACTCAACCAGAACTCACAGAAACTCTACTGACTTCTGTCGTCACATTTCAAACTCCCAAATTCTCATAAGTAAAATAAAAAAAAAAAAAAAAAAAAAAAAAAAAAAAAAAAAAAAAGTAATGAGCCCAAGAAAAAAACACGTAACAGACCCAGCCCCGAATTATCACTGAAAAATGTTCTCTCAAGCTCTGATATTTCAGCAACAATAATAACAAGTGAACTTTCCCCATCACACAATGTATATAATATGCATAACCCAACTTTTCCCCATAAATGCGATATGTATCGTTACGGAATTTTGCCACCGCAACTTTTTCATCTATTGGACACGGCTGGAAACAATCCCCTTATGTAGATATATTTCCGTGAAATGCCAAAATCGGCATCTCTCAGAATAGTGCAAAACTCTGAGTAATCAACACTAGAGGAGAAGAGTCAGCAACCGGACTCATCACGGCTTTATCAGCAAAAATCCTCCTGCGAACACGTCAGGTGCTTGAACTGCAGTATAGAAATGTCTAGTCAGACTTGCAACTTCAGAAACCCATGATTTCTGCAAAAAAATTCTATACTGACACCCTCAGTCTCCAAAAAGCTCCAAAAATTCTATACTGACATTATATCAGCACATTTCACAAAAATTATCTCCAGGAAATCAATGTACTCAAAAATTGTCCTCAAAGACATAACTCTCCCAAATGATACTGCCCCAAAATCATATAAATAATTATCACCTATTCGGGATAAAGCTACAGTAAACTCACAATTCAGCAGTTCAGCAATTATATGCGCCAAAAATAACCTACTGGTGAATATAAAAAATGCATCTCCATAGAACCACAATGCAATAATGCCACTCGCCTCCAATTAGTCACGAAACCAAAAAAACCACGGAACCCCTCTCTTGGCTCGTAAAACCCCAGAAAAAAAATCATAACCACAAAAAAAAAAGTCACCCCCAAAGATTAACGCCATCCCCATATATCCCCATGTTAATAATAATACCACTCCGGTGATAAAAATTTTTCCCTCCATTTAATTAATAACCCCATAGCACATATTCCCTCTATCTCACCAATAATCACATGTGGAATAAAACAAGTCTTCAAAAAAGATTATTACACTCCAAGCAGGATAATCAAAAATAAAACTCCATCCCCCCAAAAATGCACTCAAAGCATCTAGCTAAGACACTCAAAAATATTGCCCCTTATCTCCTCATAAAAGTGTTTCCATTTGCAACAAAAATGGCTGCAAAAACAATTGAACTAAACATAGCTCTCACCACCATAGGCCTAAACTGTGGAATATGTTCAACAAAATAAAATAAATTATCAAGTGGCCAAAATATTATATCTCCAATTATCCAGTAAAATAACCCCAAGAAGCCTCTGTAAGGAGCTCAAAGTTACACTCTCTGTTTAGCATAACTGCTGAGAAAGGCAAAAACTAGGCAAATGAAATTGCCCAGGAAATCTTAGAAAAAATCACCAGTGTACCGCAACTTATTACAACAAAACTCAAATTCAAAGTGTCTAGGCAAAGACTTTCCCATATGCTCTACGGCATAGGCCAATAGAAACTTAATCAAGTTTCCTATCTCTGGCAAAATTGCAACAAACACAATTGTGCAAGAGGCCAACAATTTCCGGAACACAAACATCCAGAAAAAAAAGATGTAGTGCCATCATGTAGACATTCAAAAAATGCAAAAATTCTCCCATAAATCTCTCTGCAGCAACAAACCGCTGAAATTATAAACACCTTCCCGAACAATGACTCTAAATCACGAACTGAGATATTCAAAAATTCACACAAACTGCTCGGAGAGAAAAATAAATTCAAATTCGCCCATGATAAAAAAACTTTAGTCAGCGATGGCTAACGACTAAAAAAGGAAAAGAAAAAACTAATGGCACCGATAACTTTTCCTGTGACACCTGTAACATCTGTGACTCACGTAGACTTCAAGAAATTATCTGCTGAACTCATAGAAAAAAGAAAAACAAAAAATGTGTCGTTAGTTCCTCCCATATTCACAAAAAAAACATCACCACCCTTAATATCATTACAACACCCATGTTAGTATAAAAAAAAAATAACACCAATATCAGAACTTGCCAGTATCAATAGTATCACCAAATATTAGTACTCGCCCATTCACCAGTATTAAGTATCAGAATCACCAACTATCAGTATCATCAAATTCGCCAAAATTCACCAGAAATTGATATCACCACCCATAAAATCATTGGCACATTCCCAAAAATCATTACCACCATGATAATTCTACTTAAGTATCTCCCCGTTAAATATCTCCGGTAATAATAATAATTCTCTGTAAATATCTGCAGTAACACCAGTAAAAGCATTAATATTGCTATTTCCCCAGTATTCATCACGATTGCCACACCCCATAACTCCAAAATAATTACCACTCACCACCAGGTATAACACCAATCATCACCAACCACCACCATTTTGAAATAATCTCCATATCCCAAACAAATCACCATTAAAAAGTAATCTCTGTATCCCCAATGATAATAATGCCCTCTAACATTACGTAAAGGCATTCTCCAAATCATAAGGAAAAATTGCAACCACATTCATATGCATTTCATTTCCATTTTCTCTTCACTCATGAGAAAGAACAAAAAATCTTTTTAAAAGAAACCATACTGGCATGTCATATCAAAACCCAGTGGTTATCAGCTGATTCCATGGCATTGAACTGTCCTATTCAAGGCAAATTCGCCCCTTACCCAACACACACACAAATAAAAGTCCCCCCCCCCACCCCCCCCCCCCCCCCCCCCCCCCCCCCCCCCCCCCCCAAGACACCACTAGCCTCCCTTTGGCACTACCCCTCAGTCGCTCAGCAAAAATTATGCTGAGTGCGTATGAATGATCGAGCGGACTCTCCCAGAGGCAAAAAATGCAATTCAAGCAACAGTGTCGCATGTATGAAAACATTCATATGCACACGTATGTATTAAAACACAAAGATGTGCTAAGATAAAACTTATCACTTTCTGCTACTTTGAGGGAAATATATGGTAATCTGAACTGCCTCTTTAAAATTGTTCAAACACAAAGTAAAAAAAAAACACCAGGACCTCACAAAAAAAAAAAAAAAAAAAAAAAAAACTGCTGCCACCACTAATAATGGGACGACAACTATCTCGTTATTCATTTTCGTAGCGATAGGCCAGAGCGGCAGACAACTGGCAATTGGGTAATACTTTCTCTCTCTCTCTCTCTCTCTCGTCTCTCTCTCCTGGCAACAGCTCTCTCACTCTCTCTCCACTATCTAGGTAGCCATCTTGCTTGGTGAGACGTACCCGCCGTGAAGTCACAATAATCAACAGATATCACAAGTTTAACATACGACTAGAATTTGAGAAATATCTAGAAGTGTTCGTGAACTATCGGTGGATAAGATTAGTGTGAAAATAGTAGGATAAAGCGTCTTCTAAGTTAGTTTATCAAGTGTAATACTATAAAACAAGAACAAGATGGCAGTAAGTTCCAACTGCGGGAAGAGGTGGCGTAATTTGTGGCGTGTTTAGCAGATTCGCAATACGTGAGGTAGCAGGAAGGGAACTGGCATTTCTCATCTATGAAATCAGCAACAGTCCTAACCAAAAAGATACAAAAGCATTCATAGATATATTAGAAGGATATAATCCTTCAAACTGGAAACAAATCTAATGAAAACATCTTGAAAATAATTGAAGAAGTTCCAAATAAAATCCAAGTGGTCAAGAGACTCATAAAGAAAATATACATAAACCAACATATTCCGACAAAGAAAATGAATAAGGTGAATCTTGTGAATATCCTAATTGATGCATTAGGAAAAAGAATGCCAAAGCATGAAACAAATGTGTAAGGTTTGGTATAGCATAGTCAATCCACAAAAACCTAATCAGAAAATGTGCTGCATGCAACATTCCGACCCATCCACAGTGTGCTGAGGTAATACAAGATTTGAGAAAAGATACAAGAATTTTTTGTTCAACATGTCTATCATGGATAGACAATGTTATTAAATCAAGATTGAATGTACAAATAGTTGAGGATGGAAGAAGAAGAGAAGGAGGAAGAAGAAGAAGAAAAAGAAGAAGAAAGGAAAACGGAAAAGAGAAGTAAACAAAAAATGAACAAAAATGACCAGAAAAAAACTAAGGAAAACAAAGAACAAGATAAAGTATGGATGCAGAGATACTCATTGATACTACATATGAGGCAATAAAGCAGCATACCTACGAAGAAATAAATTACGATATGACAACAGAAAAGCAAATCCCGAAGAGGCTCTACCCAGATCTATACAATGACGGGAAAGAGGAAAAAATAGACAAGAAAGACAAAATCTGCAACCTTTTGAAAAGAGGGAATTGCAGATTGGAGAAAGATGTTACTACAAACATCCTAAGATATGTCAAAACTATGAAATATATGGTAAATGTGCATACTTAGATGATATGGGGATGATTGCAGAGATCTACATCCAAAAATATGTAAAAACCTAAAAGAAGGAAAAGGATGTAAGTTCGACAAAAAATGCAAATATATGCACCCTGTAGCCATGAATCATAATCAAATAAATAACCAACCAAGTAATAAAATCCAAAATAAGAAAGAACAAATAAAGAAAGAGAAATCAGAATATCAGGTAAAAGAGAAAAGCAAACCACCAATGAGATATGCAGAGGTGTCAGCAAAAAATTACAAAGCATCAGCCTCCGAAATTCTACTCAAGAGATAATAACTGTATTTATTATGCAAGAGGATATTGCAGAAACGGAAAGGAGAAAATTGCAGATTCAGACACAAAATTAATAATTATGATGAAGGAAGATCAAATATTATGGAAAAGTTGGATTTTTTAATGTCAGAATTTCTGGAAATGAAAAAAGAACAACATACCAGAACAGGAAAGAGACATGGGAAAATCCTTATTACTACCAGTATTAAATGAAGGAGAAAACACGCAAACCATCATAGTGATGAATGCGCAGGGTTTAGTTACGAGTAACTCAAAAAGAAAAATAGAGTACTTAGAAGAACTAACCCAAAATGAAAAGAAAATAGATATAATGAATATAAAGTGAAACCTGGTATTCCCAAGAGACTGGGAATGATGATCAAATAAAAGGGTTTCCAAACTTATAGATCAGATAGAAAAAATAGGAATCAAGGGGGAACCGCAATATATGGGAAAGACAAAAAACAAGGAAAAATATATGAGAAATATAGTAACTCAGAATGTGAACTAATAGCGGTAGAATTTGAATCTGAAAAATTGATGAACATAGTAATATATAAACTCCTAATACTAAAGAGTTTGACTTAATAATTGAAAAATTGGATGATATATGTAGAAATCACAAGGACTGGACTATTCTCCTATCTGGTGACTTCAACTTTCCTTTCGTAGAATGGAAAGAACGAATAGGAGATTGTGGTTGTACTTATACATATAAAAAGAGAGTAATAGTAGTGCAGAAGATAAGAGGCAATTTGAAAAGCTATTAGATATGCTACTAGAATACAACATTCAACAAATAAATCACCTGCCAACAAGAAGGAAAATACTTTAGACCTAGTATTTGTGAACGAGATGAATTATGTTAAAGAAATAATAGTTTATAATGCGAGTATTTTCAGACCATAATGTCATAGAATTAACAGTTTCATTCCAAAGCAAGTGAAAATAGAGATAAGCAAGAAATGAAAAAGTGGGAAGGATATGGAAAATACAACTTCTTCAGTACAGTATAAAATGGTCAGAATTAATGAAGAATTAAACAAAGATTGGGATAACATTTTCGTAAGTGATGACATAAGGGTAAATACGGAGATATTATATAAAATATTGGAGAAAATAGTGGAAAAATATATACCGAAGAAGAAAAGTAAACATCATTCATGCATACCAAGAGACAGAAGGATCTTGTTCCAGAAAATCAGAAAGTGGAAAAAAGGTCTTGCAAAAGAAAAAAATGCATGGAAAGTTATAGAACTAAAAAGTAAGATAGAAATGCAGAACAAAAGATTATACAAATCAAAAGAAAATGAAAAACGGGACTTGAAGAAAAAACCCTATTAAATATCAAGCAAAACCCCAAACTATTATACTCATATGCGAAGAAGATGAATAAAAGAAGAATAGAATAGGCCCTCTGAGAATTGAAGGGAGATTAACGAATGAAAAAAGGAAAATTTGCAACATTCTGGCAGAACGATATAAGGAGAGAATTCACCCCCCTAAATGAAGAATAATGAAAGATATAAATGATTATAGAAAGAAAAGTAAGGGTATGAAAATAGTGAAATATTTTAGGGCTGACAGAGATATTTAATTGAAGCTGATAATTTGTGCAGGCATAGAGCTTAGAAGTGAAATTAAAAATGGAGCTGCTGCAGGGCCTGATGGAATTCCTGCTATTTTGTTAAAGAAAGTAGTTCATTCTATCGCAAGCCACTTGGCATATTTTTAAGACAAAGTGTAGATACAGGCAAGATATATGATGAGCACAAATTAGCATATATTACCCCTACTTTCAAAAGTGGATCAAGACTAGAGGCAAGTAATTTATAGGCCTGTGAGTCTAACATCACATATTATGAAAGTGTATGAAAGGGTAATGAAGAAAAATATTATGAAACATTTAATAAAAAATAATTTGTTTAATAAAGGACAACATGGTTTTCGTACCCGGACCAAAAAGTACACAAACCCAACTGTTAGTCCACCGTGAGAACATATTCAAAAATATGAAAAGCGGAAATGAAACAGATGTGGTTTATTTAGACTTTGCAAAAGCTTTTGATAAAGTAGACCATAATATATTAGCGAAGAAAATTAGAAAACACAATATCGTGGATATAAAGTAGGAAGATGGTTAAAAGAATTTTTACACAACAGAAAACAGATAGTTATTGCAAACGACGAGAAATCGGATGAAGCCAAGGTAATATCCGGTGTGCCGCAAGGTACGGTGTTAGCTGCAATACTGTTTGTTATTATGATTGAAGACATAGACAATAATGTTAAGGGATTCGGGTAGTTGAGTAGTTTTCGCAGATGACACCAAGAATAAGTAGAGAAATTACTTGTGATGAAGATAGGAACGCTCTACAAAGAGACCTTAACAAAGTATATGATTGGGCAGAGGTAAATAGGATGGTATTTAACTCTGATAAATTTGAATCAATAAATTATGGAGACAGAGAAAGAAAGCTATATGCATATAAGGGAACCTAATAATGACCATCACAAATAAGGAAGCAGTTAAAGACCTTGGTGTGATGATGAATAGGAACATGTTATGCAATGATCAAATAGCAACTCTGTTGGCAAAATGTAAAGCAAAAATGGGGAAATGTTGTTACGGCACCTCAAAACAAGAAAAGCTGAACACATGATTATGCTTTATAAAACATATGTTCACGTAGTCCACTTGAATATTTTGTTGCAAGATGATATTGGTAACCCACACTATCAAAAGGATATTTGCACAAAATAGAGAGTGTACAAAAGGTCCTTTTACAGCTAGAATAGAAGAAGTTAAGGACCTAGACTACTGGGAAAGACTACAATTCTTAAAATTATATAGTCTAGAAAGGAGAAGAGAACGCTACATGATAATTCAGGCATGGAAACAGATAGAAGGAATAGCAGAAAATATCATGGAACTAAAAATATCAGAAAGAGCAAGCAGAGGTAGATTAATAGTGCCCAAAACATACCAGGAAATAAGGAAAGCACACAGGACATTAATCCACTACGCAACCAGCATCGATAATGCAGCGTCTATTCAATGCGTTGCCAGCTCATCTGAGGAATATATCAGGATGAGCGTAGATGTGTTTAAGAATAAGCTCGACAAATATCTAAACTGCATCCCAGACCATCCAAGATTGGAAGATGCAAATATACCGGAAGATGTACTAGCAACTCTCTGGTAGACATTAGAGGTGCCTCACACTGAGGACCTGGGCAACCCGAACAAGATGTAAGGTCTGTAAGTAAGGTAAGGTCATCAAATCAGAGTCGTGAATGACAAAAATATGCATTTATTTAAAAGCAAAGTATTTACTGAATAACTCAGATTCTTAACAGAATGATTAAATGGAATGTTAACTCAAAGTCCAAATAACTCAGATAACCCTCGGTAATTAACAGTCTACACAGTAATTAGTCAACATCAGTTTCTCCAATGAATAATCCTGAGCGGATTCGATACAGTTTTTAAATATGCCTTTTGTTTTTCCCGTGATAGTCTGAAGTCCCGTGAAACCGTTATAAGTGATACTATTACACATCAAAACAAGTCAACCGCCAAAGACGTTACAAGTTGGCGTGGCTTGGCAGTTCAAAAGAGTGCCACGTATCTCTATATCCCTTCGTGGATTGGCCCCTTGTTGTTTTTTAAGGAGCCAGAATAACCAATCAGCTTCTTGCATAATGATGCCATCTGAAAAGGGGCATTCGAAACAGGCCGCACCATCGGTCAAATGAGTTCGTTAGAGTGTCCCATATAGCACAGAGTGCCCACAAGTCCCGTTCCCGTTGGCCGCCACACAAAGACGTGCGTCACCATGAGTGTCAAATCAAGTCTAACCTGCCGTCCGTTTGTGCACTAGTATAGTTAACGTAATAATTAACAGGCCACCTGTGTAGCTAAGAAGAAATACACCTGTGTTAAACGTTTCACCGATTATTATTTTTGCATGACCTCCATTGAATGCACGTGAACTTATCTCTCTCCTGTTTTTTCCTTCATATCCCGAACCCACAAATGACCAAGATCAGGTCATATAATTTTGGTGTCAGTCGTGGGGTCTTGCGAATAATTGTATGAGGTCCTGTAGGATTCCTGAGTACTGTAAGGTCCTGTGTGGTCTTGCGAGTCTTGTGGGATCATGTAAAGGCTTGTGAGGTCTTGTGGTGTCAAACAAACGTTTACTGTTAAATCATTTTGGCGACAAGCAGTGATATGAAGTGAAATAAGCATGGAAACGAGAGAAAGTTCAATGGACGGTGATGACAAGGGAAATGGTGAAATGAACGAAACTGTATAAAAACAGTTATGGCAAAGCAATCTTCAGAAAAATGCGAACCGTGTTAAGAACGGGAATAATAAATCGAGTGGCCCTATGATTTCCAAATGCACAGTGCTAACCAAACAGACAGTGTACAATCACACCATGCTTTTGAAAAGCACAGTTCTAACCAGAAAGACAGTGTACAATCACACCATATGATTTCCAAATGCACAGTGCTAACCAGAAAGACAGTGTACAATCACACCATGTGTATGATTTTGAAATGCACAGTGCTAACCAGAAAGACAGTGTACAATCACACACCCTACGATTTAGAAAAAACGCAGTGCTAACTAGACAGACAGAGTGCGATCGCAGAAGTCGTTAATAAATTACTGCTGTTATAGACAGTTTCGCGACCAAATTCGATGACGAACGGGCGAGAGAGAATTCGAATCAGCGGAAGTATTCACAAAATATTGGAAAAAATCCGTACGAGAAATACGAACAGACAAATACTAGTGTAAGAGAATTAAAAATCGACAGTTGCAGCACCAAATTCAAACGACGGTGGTGCTGTGGTGGTGGCACCCGAACAACCTTCGTGACCCCCGAGTAACCGACTCGTGTAGCAGACCAAGTAGAGGAGTAACGAACGTGTTTTGAACGGAGAGATGGCGAGCAGTCCAACCTCACCAGGAAGGACGGAAGTTGGCAGTAGCAGGAGGTGGCATGGAGGTAATGCCGGGAAGGTAACCCAGGTTACCCCTAGTGATGTGCGGGACTGTTCTACAGTGCCCCTGGAACAAGGGACGCCTTGTTGTCTTGTTGTGAGGGAAGGGAGTACCAGTCCACAGCCCTGAGAAGTTAGAAGACGAACCTGTCTACCCACGAGTCATGCTGGGACAGAGAGAGGTCGACCAGAGCCTCTCCCCCGTGACCCCGTGGGAAGGGGGAAGTCCACTCCTACTTCTGATCGCGACCTATCGAAGAGTAGAGGGATGATGTTAAGGTGAATAGTGCAGAAGTTCCCTTACCAACCTCGACCCGTGAAGGAAGTCACGATACCTGCCTAAGGTATGGATAGGATCAAGCGATCTTAGAATAAGGAATAGCTGATAGACGTCAGATGACAGCCAGCAAACCAGTAAGAGAATCCAGGCTCGATGTGAAGAAGAAACAAGCAAACTAATAGCATCAATAGCGATCGCCGGCACCGCTGCTGGCACTAGTAGAGTTGCTGACCTGTGAGCAAATTGCATAGAAAACGGGAACATCTCAACCGTATGGCAGAGAGGGACAGTTACGGGATAGTGTCTTGGGACACTATGGGGATGTGATGAGAGGATACCCTTCACACCCCCGGAGGTGGGAAACCCTGCCCCGCCTAGAGCCGACGTGATTGCTAAAAGTTGTCACTGATAGTAATATTAGTATTAGATCGACTGCACAATGAACGAGTTGTGTAGCCTTTAGTAGTGTCATCAATAGCATGTTGTGTTAGGGAAATGCATATTGGGAAATTGTAGAAGTAACGTTAGAAAAAAAAAATGTGTAAAAAAATGAGAAAAAAAGGATGGTTCTCTTAGGCCGTGTTCTGATTATAAAGTATCACGAACGACAATTCATTCCATTTGTCCCCATCGAAGAATTGTAATTAAGATTTAAAAGCAGAATTATTAACGTAATTTCATTAAAGATTGTTTGAGTAAAGTAGCGAGACTGATATATTTGTTGAAAGAGTAGTCTGATTTTCGTTGTGAAAGAGAAGTAATTTTTAAATTTGATGATGAGGTGAGAACAAATTGTATTTTATATATTTTATACCTGAGAAAGAAATGTCTAAGAATGTTAATTTCTCAACAAGGGATCCGTAGTAGAGAAGGATTGATCGTTATCATAAAAAAAAAAAAAAAAAAAAAAAAAAAAAAAGAGCGAAAACGAGTAGCAGACCTCTCTTCCCAAGAGTACTGTAAGGCACGAGCCAGAGGGAGAGAGAGGAACTGCGAGGCATACAGTTAAATGTTTCGGTTACACCTGTGGGTGAGTTGCACAGACAGAGGCAAGTGAGTCAGTTGTTGTGTTGAAATTGCTGAGCGAGTGCCATGGAAGTGTACATGTGATGAGTGAGTGCCCTGGGAGTATACATGTGTTGACTGTGTGAGGGAGTTGACTGACCAGTCACAGTTTCTGAACATGTACGAAATAAATTCTTCATAAAAGAAAGAAAAAAAAAAGAGTAACTTGTTGTGCCGCCCTTCCTCCCTCTTCGATAAAGCAAACCATCCACATAATTTGTAAGTACGTGTAGGTGCCTTAGTAGCATACCAGCGCGAGCCATGAGTAAATGTGTCCGTCCCCCACAAAGTGAACAGAGAATATCATAAAAACATGCTTATGCACTTTTCTTTCATGTCAGTTATTGCTGAGAAATTGATGTCTAATAAAAAAAAAAATTCCTTTTGTTACAGTTCCAAGTGTATCATGAGTGAGTCTTTGTATTCATAATTGTTTTATTTTTGTTGCATTATTAATTTTATTGCATTTCAAGTTATATTAAACATCTTATTGCAATGCATCTCATTTTTATTATTTCCATTGATGCCAATTATGCTGTGTCCAAAATTTCATATCATTGTCATTGCTGTTATACTTTTGTCAGAAATTTATGATCTTCCATCGAGGATGTGGAAATATGAGATTATTTTGAAAAAAAATAAGTAATTTTTTGTGTGTAATCTTTGAATTTAGTTGTTATTTTCTTGTTTTTATTGTGTTGCAGAAGGAACTCAGTAAGTTTTCTTATGCTTTTACCAAATTTCTTATGAGTAACGTTTCATTTTTAACTCATGTTATGTGAATTTTTATTTATGAATCTAGCTTTTTTTGAGCTGGAGCTGTGACTATCCATATTATTATTGATATTATTGAATGTGAACCTAAATTTGCTTTCCTGTATGACACATTGTGAGGCGTGAGATTCATTTGTTGTAACTTGTGTTTGTAACAAGCCAAATGGCCCTACCTTAATAGTTTTAAATTTTGCACAAACTGGATGGTATGGCACTCAAAGGCGGTGTGGCACTCAAAGAAGAACAACAGTGCGCAAATCATAAAGATCAGTGTATGTCTTGCGGGACGCAAGAACTGGGGAGGGAGTGATGAGCTGATTCGATACAGGTTTTGAAAATACCTAGCCTTTTCGTGATAGTCTGAAGTCCCGTGAAACCGTTATAAGTGATACTATACACATCAAAACAAGTCAACCGCCAAAGACGTTACAAGTTGGCGTGGCTTGGCAGTTCAAAAGAGTGCCACGTATCTCTATATCCCTTCGTGATTGGCCCTTGTGTCTAAGGAGCCAGAATAACCAATCAGCTTCTTGCATAATGATGCCATCTGAAAAGGGGCATTTGAAACAGGCCGCACCATCGGTCAAATGAGTTCGTTAGAGGGTCCCATATAGCACCGAGTGCCCGCAGTCCCGTTCCCGTCGGCCGCCACACAAAGACGTGCGTCACCATGAGTGTCAATAAGTCTAACCTGCCGTCCGTTTGTGCACTAGTATAGTTAACGTAATAATTACAGGCCACCTGTGTAGCTAAGAAGAATACACCTGTGTTAAACGTTTCATCGATTATTATTTTTGCATGACCTCCATTGCATGCACGTGAACTTATCTCTCTTCTGTTTTTTCCTTCATATCCCGAACCCACAAATGACCGAGATCAGGTCAATCCCACTCTTCTCCATTTATAGTTCCCCTCTTCCAGCATAGTTCTCTCTACTAGAATCGCCTGTTAGAAGACAGAACACTCTGATAAGCCCAAGAACATAATCAAAAGATCACATAAACAGGTTATCTCTGAAATAAATATTCAAATACAATCTAGCCACACTTTGGCCAAAATAGATATAAATACACTCACCCATTTCAGCTAGTTTCACTTCCACTAAACAAAAGTACTTTGGCAGAGCCTTCCTGGCTCTGCCTTCTCTCCCCGTAACAGTTTCGCCATGATAAGTCTACATTTCCTTAATATGTAGGAAAGAGGCTCACACGTACACACAAATTCACACCCACTGTTCACGCCCAGAAACCACTTGTATCCAGTTTCAAAGGCACTTTTGACAAACGCCCATAACGACAGGACGAAGGCACTGATTTGCCTAGGTAAGGATTTTAATATCACTCCACCAAAAGACCTATCAGCATTTTCTAAGCTGAGATGTTCGCCGTCTCCATGGGAAGCTTAAAATGATGATTCTCAATTTCTGAGGAATGTCAAAGCACGTGACATACAACAGTGTCTCATACATATTATATCATATTATATTATTTAAAATATCTCATAGTAAATATCCCCCTTTTTATGTTACACACACACACACACACACACACACACATATATATATATATATATATATATATATATATATATATGTGTTGTGTGTGTTTGTGTGTATATGTATGTATGTATGTATGTATGTATGTATATGTAAATAAATTCTTCTGTTAAAACAGGATACGTCTCAAGTATAAAAGGCCCATTAAAACGCTAGTTAAGCTAAGAACTATATTTTGGTGGACTGACTTCCACCCTTATCAAGTAGTGAATGATAGAAGAATTTACATTGGCAAAATACGTAGTGGGAGATATGCCCTTAGGTTATGCCTAGGGTCACTGTTAAGCTGACGTAGTTCTGTTAATTTTCTTAATCCGCTTCATCGTTGCCTTAAGGAAGATAATGTCTATATGGTCAGAGTCCCAGGCTCCATTGGAAAGGTTGAATCTATTATCTTGTTTCATCAGTGAAGATTCCACATTTGACGTTTGTATCGACAGCTGTTATGGTTTGTGTTATTTATATGATGGAAAACTGCCAAACTATTTTGTCCATATCTAACTGACACTTATGTTGAGTTAATCCTTCCAGAAGAGATTTTCTTGTGAATCCATAGTATCACTATATAAGTTTGCTAACACAGGACTGAGCGAACTCTTCATACTGCAACCAAATTTTTTAGGTAAAGATATCACCAGGGGAAAAATCGTTATTAGTAACACAGAGCTGCATTATTCTATTCAATTATATTATATATATATATATATATATATATATATATATATATATATATATTATGTTAAATATATATATATATATAATATCTATATATATATATATATATACATACATATATGATATGTATGTATATATACCGGGTGTTTCGAAATTAGAGGCCCCCTCCACAGAACAAATGGAAAGTTATGAAGCTTTCTGCTATAGCCTATCTCCAAGTACATTATCTTAAGTTTCTATTAAGCTATTTTTCATTTTACATTTCTTGTATTTTCAGACTGAGTGACGGAGTTAGATACAGCCATGGGTAACGACTCGGAGGAAATCAGTTGGACTGACTGAATCCGGGCTGTTACCTTCAAGGAGGCCAGGGATGCTGGCGCATCCTTCATTTCACGTTTCTGGATAGCTAAATACCTTAAACGAGATGAAGCCTTTGATAAAAGAAACTGGAACAAAAATCCATTTGACTGTCATCACGAAAAGAGTGAGAATCTTGGAAGGCCTGAAGTCCTTTCTCAGGATTCAAAAGACATCATAGCTGAGGCAGTGGGTAGACCAAGAATCTCTTTACATAAATTGGCGCTTGAACTAGAAACAAAAAAAATCTGGTATCAAGTCATTTCATGTTATCAGCAAGCCCAGCATCACTCAGCAACAGAGAACACTGTGCATGGTTTTGTGGTTCATTTCTTAAAGATTGGGATGAAGCTGACTTTCTCTATGTTGCCGCATCAGATGAATTCTTCATTTACACAGTCAGGAAGCCAAATCATAAAAATGACATCATTTGGGCTGCAAAGTTGGATGATATCAGTGATGACGTGCGCTATCGCCAAGTTGTGAAATTTCTTGAATGTTTGGGAATTTTTCTGTTTCACAGCCAAACGGTTAATGTGGATCATCAAAGAAAAAGGACAGTCATAGAATGGCGAATACTTCAGAGAAACTGTGCTTACTGGTGGAGTATTTCCTTTCCTCAAAGATCCTGGAAATGTGTTATTTGTTGAAGAAGTCACATTTTTGCCTGATAAGGCACCATGTTTCTAGGCTCTTCAGACACAGGAGCTGCTTCGAAACAGTGGTATCGATTTCTTCTCATCAAGTGGATTTCCAGGTAGCTCCCCTGACCTTAATGTGTGTGAAAACATTGGTAGTATCTTAAAGGATCGTGTTGAAGCGTGGACAGTGAACTATGATGGTATACCAAGCTTCTTTGCTAATTGCTTAAATCATACCCCTCAAGAATGCAGGCTGTGGTACAGGTAGATGGAGGCCACACAAAATATAAAATACTCAGAAAGAAACTTAAATAAATGCCTGTTCTGAATTACTTTTGTTTTTATCCATATCAATTTTAGTTTATGCTGTAGAGGGGCCCCCTCTAATTTCGAAACACCCTGTATATATATAATATATATATATATATATATATATATATATATATATATATATATACACACATATATATATATATATGTATATATACATATATATATATATATAATATATATATATATATATATATATATATATATATATATATATATTATATATATATATATATATATATATATATATATATATATATATATATTATTTACATATATGTGTGTGTGTGTGTGCATGTTTATATGTATGTGTATTTCTATATACATTTTTCTTCTTTCATTGCATTGTATTTTGTGTGTTTTGGCATATTTCAGTTTTTGTCATTGTAATAGCAAGTATCTTAAGCGGTCTTTGAAGTATAGAAGGGGAGGGTATTGGAAATTAATGTTGTTAAAGGACTTTGGATTTGTGGCGAAGCTGGGCTTGTCTGAGTCTTTGATGATGAACCATTTGTACGAGAGAGATATCATTTGAGGCAAGATCTTCGAACAGGCCCCGTTTATTTACTTACACGTGTGTTTGTTTATGTGACTGTGTGTGTATGTGTGTGAGAGGGGAGTTCACCACCAAACAGTAGTCTG
This sequence comes from Macrobrachium nipponense, assembly GCF_015104395.2. Lineage (NCBI taxonomy): Eukaryota > Metazoa > Arthropoda > Malacostraca > Decapoda > Palaemonidae > Macrobrachium > Macrobrachium nipponense. The sequence continues at coordinate 36,216,433 of NC_087215.1, forward strand.
GTTGGTTAGTAAGGAAGCTTTGTGAATCTGGCACTGTTCCGACTTCAGAGTCTGTTTGAAGTCGGCTGTATTTGGGATGTGTAGAAATAGGATTATTCT